>NC_081412.1:635668959-635817959 GCF_030272615.1 Cryptomeria japonica
ATTTCTATTATTATTCTAATATCTATATGGTAGATAAGATCATTAATATGATTAATGTTAAAATTTCTATTATTACCTTAATATGGATGTACTAGATGAGATCATTAATATAATTAATGTAAAAGAAATTATATTACTTTAATATATTAATTTTCAGATATATATTTATTTATAATTGTTAAATCATGAAATATTTTTATTTAATTAAATTATTATATACCAGGAATTACTTTCTTGTTACAATGGATTATTAATTTTCAGATATATATTTATTTATAATTGTTAAATCATGCTATATTTTTATTTAATTAAATTATTATTATGATATATATATATATATAAACAATGGTTTGACCTAAAAATGCATACTATGATGGGTCTAAACCTAGGAGATAAATGTTTATGGAGGTTTCAACCTAATTTGCACAAAGAATAATAATTGAAGTGATGCAAACATAAGATGTTATGATGTCCATATCCTAAGATATGGATGCCAATGAATACATGATGCCCTTTTGATAGGACAAACGGATGGCAACAATATGGATGGTGATCAAACCTACAATATGGATGTCTACAATGATGTGAACAAGTTATGATATGACATTTTAAAAACAAGAGTAAGTTGGATTAAATGAAAAATTCAAAATCATTATTAATGTTGAATATCTTACATCCACTCGTAACAAAATATCAAACAAAACTTTGAACCTTTGAACCACAATATATGAAATTCTACATAATTTACTAATATTGAAATTATAGAAATATCATTAAATCCTTGATAATGTAGAATTTTATATATTGTGGATCAAAGGTTCAAAGGTTTGTTTGATATTTTGTTACAAGCGGATGTAAGATATTTTGTTTCATGTTTTTCCTTTTGTGTGGTTTAGTAATGAATGGGATGTGCCTATGGACTCTACTTTTCTTATTTTATTTTAGGTTTTTCGTTTTTTCATTTTTTTTAGTTATTTTTGGATAAAATTTGACTATCCAAGATGAAGGATAATGTTTGATCATGTCTACATGTAAATGGTTTTGATTAAATGTGGTGATATATATGTGATGGTTTGACCTAGGAGATAAATGTTATGGAGGTTTCAGCCTATTTTGCAAAAAGAATAATAATGGAAGTGTATAAGGATGCAACATAACATGTTATGATGTCTATATCTTAGATATGGAGGCCAATGAATATGTGATGCCCTTTTCGATAGGACAAAAGGATGGCAACAACATGGATGGTGATCAAACCTATGATATAAATGTCTACAATGATGTGATCAAGTTATGATATGACACTTCAAAGACAAGAGTAAGTTGGATTAAATGACAAATTAAAAACATACAATTTATAAGACATCAAACTAAAAATTTAACCAAACCATTGAACTCCTTATAAAAAAATTAACATTTTGTTTTTTAAATTCATAGAAAATGGGGTTATTACATGAAAGATAATGCATTTTAAAGATTGAAGAAGAAAGCTACTCTGGACAAACTTACCTGATTTTTGGTGTGCAATATGTAGAGATGGCCTTGCTTCACCACACCTGATTTGGAAATAGCTTTTAGTTGCCTACAAATATTTAAAAATATAATTGATTAGTAATTTAAAATTCATTAACATAAGTTTAAACAATAATTAATCATTAAAAAATAAGTGTAAGCAAAAGTCAAATAATAAAAATACAAAAATTATTATATAAGATATATATTTAACAATAATGAAAAATCTATGAAACCAAGAACTTGTCTCAATTCTGAATCTCCATTTTCAATAGCTTATTTCATATTTGACGAATTAGCAGAAAAAACACTCAACCATTCAGATTGAATCTCCATTTTCAATAGCTTATTTCATATTTGATGAATTAATAGAAAAAACACTCAGCCATTTAGATTTAAACATTGGAGCTAGCCTTTAAAATGGAAAATAGCTTAGTTTTTCATATTTACAGAATTGCAAACATTGGCAGCATAAAATGCAATCTAAAATTACACACCTAGCATGGTTTAAGATGATTGGGATAATCTGTTTCTAAACTAAGGAACCATTTTTCATCAATCGACTCTATCTTTTGGTTGTCCGAGTCTCCATTGCTGCTTGTTTGCCAAAATCTATGGAAGAATGGGAGATTTTTTTGCTACTCCCAGTCCATTTGGAGGGGGAAACTTATGCACGCAGTGCATTAACGAAAGAGTAGGTAAACTAGGTGTTGAGGATTAATGGCAGGAAGAGCGCGTAAACTGGGCATTGCCATTCAGGATTAATGGCAGGGAGATCCGTGTGATGTACGAGTTGATGGGACCATTTGCGTTTGATTGGATAGCCATGGACAGGCATGATGGCATGGCAGGGCATGCAGCATCCGATGGAGAAGGCATGGCAGCGGGCCATTTTGTCTGTTGCATATCCATTGCCATTTCCGGTATGACTTGGAGTTTCATCATCTTATATCTTTCTGCAATGAATGCACAGGATAAGTATGTGGAAAGAATGGAGCCAAAACAAGAAGATTCCAAGAAAGCAAAAAATATCATACTTTGAAGAGTCTACCATTAGAATTGTAATTTACAACTACTCTGAAGAGTCTACCATCGAAAGGCGCCTCTGTCTACTATGACACTGAATTTTCACTATGTGTGTTGGACTGAACCCATGTCATACGGCAATGGAAAAAGTATCGTGACCCATAAAATCAAATCATGTACTATGAAATTTACAACTACTCTGAAGAGTCTACCATTAGAATTCTAATTTACAACTACTCTTTCTGAAATATGAGGTGCTTTCTCAATTATTGCAAATGGGCAATGTGCATGTAAGCTCAATGACAAAAAATATTGAAAAAATAATACAAAATATTTTAGATGATGGAACGAACATCCTGTAGTAATAATTAACAAATAGTTAAATATATAATTAAGTCATTATATTATATTATTATAAATAATAAAAAATAATTTGGCATATTACAATTATCTTCGTTTCCACTGACTAACTAATTGTAACTATTACTGACTGACATTACAATTATCTTCGTTTTCATTGACTAACTGATTGTAACTATTACTGACTGACATGTGAACATTCAATATTATGAGAAAGTCAGTTTGCAGTCAAGTTAAGATTTGACTTGATTCGAAAAGTCAAGAAAACGTCCTCAACACTCGCCGAATAGTCTGCTACTTTGTAAGGATTCATCAATGAATGCTTAAATCAATTATCTGTGTATTTCTGACAACGATAGGAATTCGCAAATGGCATCATTGCATTTAATTTTATTTGAATTTTTAAAGAATTTGGAATTAATTTGTGTATCATCTATGTCTTGACGTCCGTCATTTTAAAAGGTGGAGATAATATAATTTAGAATTATTGTTGTTATTTTCACCCCCTTAACAAATTGGCCCAAACTTATCCATGTTCCTTGAGAGTAGTTGTTAGTTGTTGAGATAAGCATGGAAATATGATTTGCACATTATAATCTTACATGGAAAGGTAAACCTTAAGTCATTTTTTGTCATTAAATATATTAAGTTTGATTGAAACTAATCTATACTAAAATCTAATAAGTATATCAATACAATATTACTATCACGTAATTATCTTAAGATTATATTAACATTTATTAAAATTAGTACATATTAGCATATTGTAAGACTTTTTATGCTTTTAATTTATAATAAAAATGTATCAACGTGAAATTTTATCAATGTCAAAAATTGCCAACATCAAATTTGATCACAAGATATATTTCAACCTCAAAACACTCACATTTCAATTACTATTGCAATTGATTAATCTATAACTGATTTATTGCCACTATAGAATTTGTTGCATTAGCCTAAATTATTGTTTTTATTGGATTAAGAATAAGAATTACTAAAAACAATATTTGAAATAGCAGTCAACTAGAAAAAGACAACATAGGGACACTATCTTTTCTATCCAAAGTGAGTTTTTAGTAATAGAGAAAACTATACTCAACTACACGAGCCATGCAATAAGTAGTTCATGCTAGCCCAAATAATAGATATACATAAATTATGTCTATTGCCCAAAAAATAGTAGATACTCTCATATTCTAGATAACAAAAATTATACTCCATCTCAATAAATATTGTTGATGTCTTTGCATGTTCCTTCCTACAAACATAAGTTGTTCTATCTTGTCGATTGGGGAAGAAATTCATCTCTTTCTTTATGTAGGCTTCACAATCCATAAAAGATCCAAGTGTAGAGCATTGCAAGATTTTTTTTAACATGTATTTCATCCTTATTCAAACCATTAAATTCACTTTAGGGGGTTGAATAGGAAGAATAATCCCTACACAATAAACTCTCACTATCTCTATACATACCACAATTTTAGATAGAAAAGGTGAATATAATGTTATAGTTCATAGGCATGTAGGTTGTTTCCATAGATTTATATTAAAATCTCACTTGTGGAGATTAATTTTGTCACTACTAATTAAATTGGGACATGACAGATATCATCTTGTAGTTTATTAAAGTATTATTATTGCACATTTTTGTACACTGATTACAAAATTTTATTTTTATTAATAGGCAAATAGATAAAATAATTAAGTATGTTGTAGATCATTCTTATAATGGTTATTGCACACTCTACATTAGGAGGTAGAGACCTTCGTGTTCTAGTAATATTTTTGAAACAATGGGATTTGAGACCTATAAGCCAAAAATATATCAAAGTTCTTTTGTAACATTGGAAGACAAATAGGCCTAACTATTGTCCTAAATGGGAGAGCTAGGCATTAAGATTACTAGGCACTGAGATTATGTTCTTTTATTGCAAAGAAAAGAGATAGTGATGTGTGTAGGTATGCAATCAAGGCTAACAAGGACAAAATTATTAAATTTAATAGTATACAATAGATAAAGGATGAAAGTTAAAACAGCAAGGTAGATATAAGATAAGAATACAAAGAGGAACCATGATCTAAAATTTAAATGATAGAACATGTTCTTTATATAGGCATTACAAGGTTCTTTCGAATGAAGATCAATAAATAGAAATCAAATGCAAAGATTGATTAGACCAGATCACTAATAATGAAGATCAAAACTTCTAATATTTAAAATTTGGGACTCTTTTGGAGGGGCTAAGGAATTGAGGACCAATTCCACTTAAAAAATACCCTTCAAGAGGGGGAAAAAAGTGTCAAGGCCCTAAACATAAGGCCTAGTATCAAATTTTATATTTGACGATGATTAAGTTATAGGTTTAGAATTAAAATTATAGGGTACCATAAAACATAAATTGTATTAAAATGATCTTAGAGAACCCACACTAAAGTAGGTGAAAATAGAGTTTTAAATTATTAAGGTAAACAATTTATCATACTATATTTAGCCCCCACTTTAGTGGGAGAATGATCTTATCCTCATAGTCACGGTGGAGAAATAGTGTAGCTGAAAGCAAGGCACTCTAGGGATAGGATAACACTAAGTTGAGGGATGTGCGAAACCCCAAGCGTATGATCATATCAACTCACAGAAGAATACTCAAAGTAGGATACACTCACCAAGAACACACAAGGAACACAAAGCATAAAAAAATCATTTAAAATAAAAAAATGCTTGCAATCACACAAAGAAAATGGAAAGAGCACAAAAAAGGATATTGGTTCTAAGCAAAACAAAGGCTCCAAGTGACCTAGGTGAAGAGAGTTTCAATGTAAAGTTTGTCTCAAACACTTAGTATAATCTCCAAAATATTATTTTAAATAAATGTGGAGTTTTAGAAAGAGACAAAAGCATACATCATTAATATTATATTTTGTGGTCTACAAACCAACAAGTGTTTTATGTTGGGGTCCAGACACATTCCAAGCTACATGAATTTCACTAGCTAAACAATTTTCTTATTTTCTATACAATATCGATTCCACTAGCCAACAAGTTGTGTTACGTTGGATGATCCATATATTGCTACAAAATACACCATAGATGTGGTAGGATGTCTCAAAGACGTGATAAAAAATGCTACATACATGGCAATATGTCTCAAAGACCTATTTCTTGTGAAAATTGTTTTTCCTAATGTTAGTCTAAGTCTGAGTTTTTCTTTTTGGGGTATCAAGTGTGATCAAATCTAATTTTTTGATGATTATTATGGCAAGAAAATACTATAGTAAAGAAGAAACAATGTGATGAGCTTAAAATATGCTCATAGTTTGGATGTTATGATAAACTTTTAAATGCCTTTATTTTTGTTATTTCATGGATGTTCAGACTTTGTTGAAACCTTTTTGGGATATCCTCTAGCAAGATACTTTTATTTTCCTACAGCTCATTGTGTTGACTTGATTGCATTTATTGTCCCGTTGACTCCCTAAAATGACTGGTATATCGTATACAGTTTTTGAATGATGAAGTAAATTTAAAATGTGTGATTAATGAATAGATATCGTGTATGTGCCATATGCCTTTTCTATTGCCTGTTACCTTTTGTTTCGCAGGTTGTTGAAGAACGATCGAGTCAAGCGCAGCCAATCTCGGCCTTGCAGTAAAGTCCATTTCCTGCACGAATTCGAGGAAGCTCCGGCAAAGACTCTTTGACCGAAACCATGGGAAAGAATTTTAATGACAAAAAGTGGAGCGCTAGATTCTCTCTGGATTGGGTTGAACGCATAAATTCATTTATGAAGTTTGTTCCTTGATTCAAGGATATGTTTTACTTCCACGTCTTTCTTTGATGGGGTTAGTTAGTTAGTTGCTCTCCTATTTTTTAAATAAAGCTTCTCCTCCTGCGCGAGAAGAGAGTCAGAGAAGATAGAATCAGAGTAGTAGATGTCATGTAAGAATCAATATAATAATGAAAGACAAAATCTTTTTAACTAGAGACAGAGTTTGTTGTTAGTTTCCATATCAACAAAACAATGTATATCATTTTGTTTTCATGAATAAAGTTCAATGAAGTTCTGAGTTTAGCATCTGTGTAATAAGGAGATGCTTGCTAAGGGGCCCACTTAGTAGGTATCTGTAGCTAGTTAGTTAGTTGTTCTTTCCTATTAAGCTTCAGTTTTCTTTCATCTTTAAAGTTTTTATACAAACTCAGCTTTACATTGCTCCTGCAGCTTAAGGAATCCATCACTGTGTCTGTTCCTGCAGCATAAGGCCAGTTCATAGTTTGTGTTTCAATTGTAGTTATTATGGTTTCCATTTTAATCAAATCATAGTTAAGTTAAAGAGCTTTGCATTACCTTCCTGTAGTGTAGGTAGGATTTCTTTCCAGTATGTATTTCCCCGAAGATTTGACCAAAATGAGTTCCTAGTGCATATATTTTGCCGCACCATTTAAAGTATACGTCCCCTGGTTTGACAAGTAAATGAACGTCTACAGAAAGAGATATTGGTCACCTGTTGGAATGCCCAATTCGTAGGAAAGGTTTTACTATGATTTTCATATCCTTTTGTGGGTGTGACCATCATTTTTGGCACCGTTGCCAGGGATGGCATCTGGCTAGGAGTTTATCAGAAGTCATTTTTGGCATTAGTTTAGCTTGTTAGTAAAATTTTCTATATTCTTCAAGCTACTATTCATTATATTGCATGCATAGAAGAAGAAGAGACACCCTGGGAAGGTTCCTCCCTAAAAATCTATTTATTGAACTACCATTTGACCCAGCTAACAATGAACCTGAGGAAAATCCATTCGCTCTGTTATTCCAGCAACCAAACATGGCAAATAATCCACCTAATAATCCACCTCCTGCATTTGAGTTTCCCATTGTTCCCCAGGGAGATACTGACAATCTTAAAAACGTTCCCTCTTCTTTGCTTCCAAAGTTTTATGGCCTGGTCACAGAGGACCCAGAAACCTTTCTGTTTGAATTTGATGTCCTTTGTCGCAGTTATGACTACAACACAGACGCCCATAAACTGAAGTTATTCCCTTCCACCTTGAAGGAAGGAGCTCTCAGATGGTTCATGAGTCTGGGAAGAGGTGTAGTCGATAGTTGGGAGGTCATGTAGACAAAATTCCTTGAAAAGTATAAGGAATATTGTAAGAGCGCTAGCAAGGGTGATGACATATTCCGAATTCAGCAAAAGGATGATGAAAGTTTGGAAGATTACATTTCCAAATTCTTGTTTGCACTACAAAGGAACTCAAACCATACTCTCAACGAGGACTCTCAAAAACTGCTGTTTCTAAAGGGAATCAGTGATGCTTGTATAGACGCCCTAGACCTGATAGGAGGAGGTGATATAACCCAGGTGGCTTGGGATGATATAAAGAAAATATGTCTTAACTACTCTCGAGCAATAGTTAAAAAAGGTCAAGGTCATCATGCTACAATAGGGAAGTCTTCTTCTGGTGGAGTTTCCCAAATAGAGATAACAAATTTTCTATCTGACTTCAAGTAGGACATCATTAATAATATAGCTACGCAACTGGACACTATGCAAGCTCAAAAGAAACATGAGGAGGCTGACGCAGTTTTGGCTGAGTTATGTCCATACTGCAGACAAAAGAAGCATGACTGCAGATGCAAGATGGTGGCTAATTTGGAAGCTAAACAACTACCTACTGACTTTAAGCCAGTAGAAGGAGATGATGATCACGTGTTCTTTGTTGCACAAAGGAGACCATGGGCTCAAAGAAAAGGTATGCCTCAAGACCCTTTAACTTTTGGTAATTCTTATTCTGGATATAATAACCAATGGCAACATGCATATGGACCATCACCATCCTGGAATCCACCTCAACCAAATTGGCCTAATTATCAGAACCAGCAATGGCAATCCCCTCAAGGAGGATGGTAGTAGCCACAGGGGCAATGGACCCCACCTTAAAGAAATTGGCCAAAAAATTCTCAATGGCGAGGCCCTCAACAATGGCAAAACTAGTCCTCTGGATTCCTGCAGCTTCCACAACCGCAACCACAAGCCCTTATGTCGCCTTCTGCAGTAACTACCACAAATCCTGGACCTCCAAAACAAACGCCTATGCCTGCCCAGCCATTGCCCAATCCCAATAATAAGCCTCAACAGCCTGTGTATCTTACCGAAGCCAACCAATATCAAGCTTATGTCTTAAACATTAATGACATCCATTTGAGGTCTGGAACTACTTTACCTGCTCCAAAACCATCTCGGATTACTAAAATATCAGATCCTCCCCATGAAGAACCTACTGCACCTGTTGTTCCTACTGAGCACATGCCCATAACAGATACCGTTTCTAAAGAGCCTATTCTGCAAAATCAAGATAACCCACCTTTTCCTTAGAGGTTGCAAAGTACTACATATAAACCCATGGAACAACCCACTTTTGACATTATGGATCAGCTAAAAAATGTGCAGATTCAAATTCCTTTATTTCAGGCTATTAAAGATATTCTTATTTTTGGAAAAGCTATTAAAGAAGCCTGTTTAAAGAAGCCTGGATGAAAGAAAAAGGACCCTTAAACAATTCATGTATTAGGGAAATTGGCTGATATAATGTTAGGAAATATAGTTATTCCAAAGTATATTGACCCTGGAAGTCTTGTAGTGCAGATAAATGTAAATGGCCGAATTGTAAAAAATGTTTTGATTGATTTAGGCGCTGCCATTAATGTCATGACAAAGCATACTATGGACTCCCTGAACATTTCAAACATTAGGTCTACATCCACAGTCCTGCAGCTTGCAGACAGCTCCACAGTTAAACCTGATGGGATAGTAGAAGATGTAATTGTCATTCTTGAATCTTGGGAGTATCCTGCTGATTTCACAATATTATCAGTTAAGGCAACTTTAGGAGGGTATCCAGTTATTCTTGGTAGACCATGGTTAGCAACTACTAATGCTTTTATAGGATGTCATTCTAGAGATATGACCATTTCTGATGGGCAGTCCATAAAAAAATTGGCTCTATATCTGTCTGCTAGACCTCAGCCAGATTTGTCCCAACCTATTTGGCTAGATGTGGGGGAAGAAATTGACGAAGCCAATTCTTTGGCTCAATTAATGATGATTCAAATTGACCCATTCTCACAACTTCAGAGTGAAGATGCCTTATTGTTTCAAATTCTATAAAACAACTTTGATAAAGGTAGTTTATCTGGTCCAAATGATACTCATTTACAATGTTTCCTGCAGCAACCATATTCTGAAAGTTTACTGCCTAAACTCAGAGTGATTTTTCATAATTTGCTTCCACAAGAGGTACAAACATTACCTGTAGACTCTATGAGTAATCTCACGGAGCGGATAGAATTGTCTCAAGGTCATTGTTTGAATATCAATAACAAGCTGTCACAGTCTCAACAGGCTAATCTATTAAAAGTGCTACAAGAACAGCATAAAGCTTTTGCATGGGAATATGGGGACATGCAAGGAATAGATCCTCGAGTTTGTACTCATAGGATATATATCAAAGAAGATTGTTCACCAATTAGACCTCAAAGAAGAGTAAATCCAGCACTTAGGGATATAGTTGAAAGTGAGCTTCAAAAGTTGCTTGATGCTAGTTTTATTTATCCAATCTCTGACAGTCAATGGGTTTCTCCCTTAGTTATTGTTCCCAAGAAAGGAGGAAAATAGAGAGTATGTGTAGATTATAGAGAATTGAACAGTGCCACTAAAAAAGATCACTTTCCACTACCTTTTGTAGATCAAGTATTAGACTCACTGTCTGGCAAAAGATATTTTTCCTTTTTGGATGGTTACAGTGGGTACAATCAGATAAAAATAGCCCCTGAAGATTAAGATAAGACCACTTTTACCTGTCCATAGGGAACATTTTCTTATTCGGTCTTACCTTTTGGCCTATGCAATGCGCCAACAACATTTCAAAGAGCAGTAATTAGTATCTTTGCTAATATATCTCATGAATGTATGGAGATTTACATGGATGATTTCACTGCCTATGGAGTCACATTTGAAGAAGCATTGGTAAATTTAGAAAAAGTATTGAAAAGGTGTAGAGAGCAAAATTTATTTCTAAACAGTGAGAAGTGTTTTCTAATGATGGAAGAAGGTATTGTTCTAGGTCATCATGTTTCAAAGAATGGAATTTAGGTCGACCCTGCTAAAATTGAAGTAATTAAGAATTTACAAACTTCTGCAAAATAGAAAGATGTCAGAAGTTTTCTTGGTCATGCAGGGTATTATAGAAGGTTTATAAAAGACTTCAGTAAAATTGCTAGTCCACTTTATGCTTTGTTAACAAAAGATTCCCAATTTGAGTGGACAAAAGCCTGTGAAAAATCCTTCCTACAATTAAAGGACTTGCTTACTAAAGCCCCTGTTCTTCAAGGTCCAAAATGGAATTTGCCTTTTCACATACATGTTGATGCTTCTGACTTTGGCATAGGATCAGTTCTGAATGAAAAAAAAAAATCAGTTGAACATGCTATTTACTTTATCAGCAAGAACCTTCAAGGTCTTGAGCTCAACTATACTATCACAGAAAAGGAGTTGCTTGCAGTAATATATGCTTTGAATAAATTTAGACATTATGTCACAGGTTATCAGATATTCGTCCATACTGATCATGCAGCAATCAAGTATCTGATGAACAAACCTACCATTTTTGGTAGGTTGGCACATTGGCTCCTGTTGTTACAAGAATTTGATATTTCTATAATTGACAAACCAGGAAGAGCTAATGCTGTAGCTGACTTTTTATCAAGACTTCAATCAGCTGTACCTGTTAAACATGAGATCATTGATGATAGATTCCTAGATGAACACTTGTTTTCCATCGCTGCACATATACCCTGGTATGCAGACATTACTAATTATCTAGTAGCAAACAGAGTACCAGACTACTTTTCTCCAAAATAAAAGAAATTGTTAATAGAGAAAAGTTTTAACTTTTCCTAGATTGCAAATAGTTTGTTTTATACTAGATTTGATCAGGTAATGCGAAGATGTGTAAGAGAAGACGAAACTTATGATATATTACATGCTTGCCATGATGAACCATGTGGAGGACATTTTGCAGCAAAAAAAACATCAATGAAAGTTCTTACAACAGGGTACTACTGGCCAATATTACATAAGGATGTTGTGGCCTATACAAGAAAATGTGACAAATGCCAGCATATGGGAAGACCAACTAAGTCCGATGAAATGCCACTATATCCACAGGTAATAGTCACCCCTTTTGATAAATAGGGGATGGATTTTGTAGGGCCAATTGATCCACCATCAAATGGAAAGTCATACATTCTAGTTTGCACGGACTATGTAACAAAATGGGTCGAGGTAACAGCTATGACTTATGCTTGAGATACCAAAGTTGCTGAGTTTCTGTATGAACAAATTTTCACAAGATTTGGGGTTCTTAGAGAGCTTGTAACCGATCAAGGAGCTTAGTTTACGTCTAATCTTATCACTGCACTAATGAATGACTATAAAATCAAACATAGGAAGTCCAGCCCTTATCACCCTCAAGACAATGGTCAGGAAGAGGTAACAAATAGAGAAATTGAGGCGATCCTCACAAAGATAGTACAGATACATAGAAAAGATTGGAGCAATAGACTTCTTGAAGCAGTTTGGGCTTACAGAACTACATGGAAAACAACCACTGGGTTTACACTTTTTGAGCTGCTTTATGAGAAAACAACCATGTTACCAATAGAATTTGAACACAAAACTTCGAGGACAGCTCTTGAACTCAATATAGACATATCAGAAGCACAGAAGGACCATTTCCTACAACTAAATGCTTTGGACAAAATGAGAAAAGCCACCCTGCAGCATACAGAAGCAATCCAACAGCAAAGGAAGAAATGGCATGATCAGCACATCAAAACCATGAAATTTTCTACTGGAGATTGGGCTCTGTTATATGATTCCAGATATCAAGAAAACCAAGGTAAGCTCACAACACGCTGTCTTGGCCCCTATGAAGTTGAAAATGTGTTCGACAATGGAGCTGTACAACTAGTAACAATAGACCCGGTCCGCTTCAAATTGCTAGTGAATGGCCACCGCCTCCGGTTGTACCACAAACCAGTCTCCAAGGAAGAATTCATGTAGCAGTTTGTTCATATTCCTCCCGCTACTCTTCCTGCAGCCGAAGGCTTTAGCCTTTCTCCTACAGCGTTACCATAATTTTCAAAAAGCATGCCCATAATAAAAGTTTTCTTTTTGCAAAAGGAAACCCCTTTTCTTCATTCTCATTTATCGCCCCATTTCACTTCTTTAACTTTCGTCCATTCATTTCATCTGTTCATTTCATCCACCCATTTCACCCATCCACGTCATCCATCCGCATCAGACTTAATTAAGATATCTTTCCCACTTGTCAATCCATGCAGCTGCCGTCATCTCTCTTCACACATACGTGCAATTATCAAAGGTACGCCATATCTTTTCTTATCACATATTTGATTTATTTCATTCTATTCGTTTACTGCTATGCATGTACCGATCATTATTACTTGAACTTCTACCTGTTCTTTACGACATGTGAGGACACATGTCATACTTTAAGTAGGGGGCAGGGTAATCCATCTTTTAAAACCTATCTTTTCGTCGCTGCCATAACTGCAAAATAATCTTTCTTTAATACTTTTCTAGTACTTTCCAACTATGATCGCATGTCTTTCTTTATTGCATAATCACGATTAAGACTGTTTGTTCAAAAAAGTTCATTTTTGGAAAAGAAAGAAAGAAATGTGATGGCACGAAAGAGGAAAAACCAGAGCAGAAAGGGAAGCAGAGAATTTGAATCTTCAGCAAGGAATCGAGTTCAGCTAAAGAAAAACTGAAAACATGGGTTATCAGTTGGTGCGACATGAGCCTATAGCTCATGAAACGTTATTGCAAAATCTGTAAACAATCTACGCATTTAGCCTCTGTGGATGGTTAAATTATTTCTTGAGCTTAAATGATTTTGATGAGGAGGCTGCTGGAGAATTTCTGAGAACCCTTTCTGAAGGGGAAGCCACCGTATGGGGTATAACAGTTGTTGCAATCAAAAATAGAATTGCAGAAGTAACTGGGCTTCCAGCCATTGGAGAAAACTATTTTTTAGACGCTGCAGCTGCAAGGGCTGAGTTTTCAATGCCTACTGATGGACCTCTGGAAGTCTCCAAGCAGGGATGCAAGCGTGTATCATTGCCTCCTCCTTATTCAGAGTATGCTACTTACATAATCAGGTATTTGACCTGTGAAAGCCGTTTTTCCTATCTACATTCTCATCATTTTAAATTATTGAGCCATATGAGGCATGGGTTAATTATAAATGTTTCGAATTTCTTGTTAAAATTTTTAGAACACAATCCCCACGGAACTCAACAGGGGAAAGATAATTCTGTCACTCATCATGGCCTTATTAAATTACTGATTGAGCGCTCTTTGAGGGATGTCTCACCTCTCTCTTGGCAACAATTTGTTGCCCAAAAGAGTTTGCAAATTCCACAACCCCCTAGGGTACTTACCCCACGGCCTCAGAAAAAGAAGAAAGAAATTGCATCTACCAGTAAAACAGGGCAAGGGTCATCTACTCCTGTAGCACCTGGTCCTACAGCTTTCGCACCTGAATCCTCTGCTAGGGTACAAACTAGGTCTACCACTAGGAGTGAGAAGGGAAAAACAAAGGTAGAAGGGTCCCTAGAATTTGACCCTCATTCTTAGAAAAGGCAATGCCCTTCTCCTGCAGCGCCTTCCCCTGCAGCTGTTTCTCCTACAGTAATGCCTGTTGTTATTTCTAGTTCACCGTCATCCTCTGGTAGGGTAAAGCCCTCTAAGCAAACAAGGAAGAGGAAAGCTATCGGAACACCTCCTGCAACCGCATCAGTGCTAAGAAGGGTTTCCTCAAGGAAACAATCTAAGACCTCCCCTGCTTCACCGCAACAAGAGGTGATTATAATATCAGAAGGGTCTGTTGAGTCTGAATTTAATGTTTCTCAGAGTGTGTCCGAAAATGCTGCCCAGAGTTCATTCGTTCCTGAAGAGGAACAAGTTGAGATAAAAGAAATAGGCCATAATGAGCAAGGGTTGCCAAATCTTGATGATTTGGCTACTACTGCTATGCAATTTTCAGAGGAAGCACAGACTTATCCACCATAGGAACAAGAAGAATTTATCTTGCAGCAAGAGCAAGAATAGACTGAACAACTAAATGTGCCTAGTGAAATTGTATCTTATCCTACAGTTTGTAAAGCCATTGTTGTGTATAAGAGAACATTTTTAATGGAGTTTTGGGAATATGTTAAAGCTAATTGGGAAACAGTTACATTGCAAACCCTAACTTTCTGATACATAGCCTAGACTGACATGCAGCAAAGTCTATGGGAATTAGAAAAGAAGAAATTGAAAAAGAAAATTGAAAGTCAAAAGCAGGAAATTGCTGAGTTGAAAACAAAAATGGATGAAATGTTGAAAGTAACTGGTCAGATTATGGAATGTAGACCACCACCCAGAGTTTATGCTCTATGCCTTAAAGAACAGTTTTTATGGTTCCAATTGATGAGAATTTCCAGAAACCAAGATCCTATAATTCATATTGCCAAAGAATTCTATGAAGCATACCAGGCAGCCCCTAACTGGTTAAGGAATTCTCTCTATGAATTCTATTTGCATGGCTTTTTAAAACCATTTGAAACAGAATGGAATCCTCTTCTATATGTTGGTGATATTCATTTGAGAGCATTTATGTCATGGGCAGCAAATGAGGTGAATTATGGCAGGCAGTGGGAAACATATGAGGAAGCTGAGAAAACAGAGCCTTTTCCATTACGTTCTCATAGTTCAAACCCTTATGCAATGTTGAAAGATTGGTTTACTCTGACATATGGTGTTAATAATGTTTCAGCAAGAGAGAAAATATTTGATATCAGAAAACAAGTATATGATGAATTCCAGGCACAACAATATTCATTTTGAAAATTGGTATTCACCAGAAGTGAGAAAAGATGGGAGAGGTTAACTGTTGGGTTAAGAAAGTCAGAACCGCATGGTCCCTTAAATTTCACAGCAGCTCTCAAACAAACCAGTAGATATATTCAATTGGGACTTCAAACAAGATTTGAACTATGGTTGCTGCTGACATTCAGACCCCCTATGCTAATGTGGCCACTTTATCCTCACCAGGCTACAAATCTTAACAATGAATTAGAAGACCAAAGGTATGAAAAATGTCAGGATTTCAGAGCATTTTATTACAAGTTTAAAAATCCGTTCCAGAGTCATGTAGCAACCACCGACTTTAGAGAAACCACCAAGAAAGTTAATGCTGGAGGACCAGCATTGGGCTAAGTAGGGGGCAGTGATGAGCTTAAAATATGCTCATAATTTGGATGTTATGATAAACTTTTAAATGCCTTTACTTTTGTTATTTCATGGATGTTTAGACTTTGTTGAAACCTTTTTGAGATATCCTGTAGCAAGATACTTTTATATTCCTGCAGCTCATTGTGTTGACTTGATTACATTTATTGTCCCGTTGACTCCCTAAAATGACTGGTATATCGTATACAATTTTTGAATGATGAAGTAAATTTAAAATGTGTGATTAATGAATAGATATCGTGTATGTGCCATACGCCTTTTCTGTTTCCTGTTACCTTTTGTTTCGCAGGTTGTTGAAGAACGATCGAGTCAAGCACAGCCAATCTCGGCCTTGCAGTAAAGTCCATTTCCTGCACGACTTCGAGGAAGCTCCGGCAAAGACTCTTTGACCGAAACCATGGGAAAGAATTTTAATGACAAAGAGTGGAGCGCTAGAATCTCTCTGGATCGAGTTGAACGCATAAATTCATTTATGAAGTTTGTTCCTTGATTCAAGGATATGTTTTACTTCCACGTCTTTCTTTGATGGGGTTAGTTAGTTAGTTGCTCTTCTATTTTTTAAATAAAGCTTCTCCTCCTGCATGAGAAGAGAGTCAGAGAAGATAGAATCAGAGTAGTAGATGTCATGTAAGAATCAATATAATAATGAAAGACAGAATCTGTTTAACCAGAGACAGAGTTTGTTGTTAGTTTCCATATCGACAAAACAATGTATATCATTCTGTTTTCATGAATAAAGTTCAATGAAGTTCTGAGTTTAGCATCTACGTAATCAGGAGATACTTGCTAAGGGGGCCCACTTAGTAGGTATCTATAGCTAGTTAGTTAGTTGTTCTTTCCTGTTAAGCTTCAGTTTGCTTTCATCTTTAAAGTTTTTATACAAACTCAGCTTTACATTGCTCCTGCAACTCAAGGAATCCATCACTGTGTCTGTTCCTACAGCATAAGGCCAGTTCATAGTTTGTGTTTCAATTGTAGTTATTATGGTTTCCGTTTTAATCAAATCATAGTTAAGTTAAAGAGCTTTGCATTACCTTCCTATAGCGTAGGTAGGATTTCTTTCCAGTATGTATTTCCATGAAGATTTGACCAAAATGAGTTCCTAGTGCATATATTTTGCTGCACCATTTAAAGTATACGTCCCTTGGTTTGACAAGTAAATGAACGTCTACAGAAAGAGATATTGGTCACCTGTTGGAATGCCCAATTCCCAGGAAAGGTTTTACTGTGATTTTCATATCCTTTTGTGGGCATGACCATCACAATGGTTATTGTGTGATTAATGTTAACAATGGTATGTCCTAGGCTCCTCAAAACCCAAATTTTCAATCAACTTATCACAAAATAACACATGTCAAAAACTTCCTATGGCTAATGTTAATGTCCAATGGTAACTAACTTAGGCCCACACTTGGAATCTCCTTTGACTCAAAAGATCAACACCTTAAGAAGTGTGCTAAAATATTCTCTTTGTGAGAGAGAATAGGTAGGGGCCTACGAGATTGCAAGGATGATCCAATCACCCTCACTCTGCAAAGCTACGTATAGCTTATGCAAAACTAGGGATTTATATCTCATCTCAAGGGAGCCATATGGTGAGTAACTTTAAGGTGTGATCCACATTCCTTGCATTAAGAAAGACACCAAAAAACATCAATCAATAGGGTGGGCCTCTAAAATAAAGTTTCTAGTCACTATTTGATGGACTTCTATACTCGCACTTTCTAGTAAGCTACTTAAGGCTTTAGTCAAGCCTATGTGACACTAGTAATATACACCTCCAAGTTAGGCTCTATGTTTCACCTTTACCTTTTATATAGCAACTTGAAAGAAAAACCACTTTGGGTCATTCCCCTTAGAGTGACCACTTCTCTAAAGGAAAACCCTTTATAAAATAAAAAGAATGTGTTTAGTGATTTCTCTTTCACCTGGGATCTACGAAGGCAAGGGATGATGATACTTTCACAAACACCTTAGGTTTCTACAACACAATGCATGCAAGCACACAAGATACTTCAAACAGGGGTTCTTTTAAATATGCCCAATCGAAATGTGAGATAATATATGAAATCACAAAGAAACACCTAGCTACCTATGTAAAACCACATATTAGTAGTTTCAATAATAGCCTGAACCTTCAACACAAGTATTAGAATCAAGATAATAAAATAAAGAAAGGAAAAGGGGACCTCCTACAATTGAATGAATAGCTACATCAATTCCAAAAATGCATACAAAATAAATTGGTAACTTACAAAACTAGAAAATCACACATGAGATAATGCCTACCACACGTGTCATAAAATACCATATACGTGACAATATATAACACCAAACATGGTAGACCAAACTATGGACATGGAATAAACTACCATACACACAATAAAAAATAATTTTAACGAAAATTGTTAGAATTAATATGTAACAAAAGATGTGACTCTATTGACCACAAATGTGACAATAGACACCATATATGCAACAATTAAAATCCAATATCTGCTAAAACCAAAAAGCTGTCAGACCTACAAAAATCCTAATCAGTCATAGATGTGGCAAAAACTACCACAAACACATCAAAAAAGACCATAGACACGCCAACAATAACCAAGTACACAACAATGGGAAATTTCAACAAAAGACACATATATGCAACAAAAACTGCTGAAAATGCTAATTCATCAAATATCCAACCTGCAACTTCCAAAAAATGCTACAAAACAACAATAAATGATTAGAAATTAAAAAAAAGACAAGTGTTGCGTCGATTGTGCCAATTTGTCTATAAAAAACTATTAACATAATTAATTTAGTTAATGTGTTATGCATTTTGAGATTCAAATTTAAGTGACTATATTATTTAAGAGAATCATAATTATGCTTACATAAATCGATTTGAGGTTCAAAATATATTTTCATTTTCTTCTATGATAATTTTTAATATACGAGAGCAATATTTTGACATAGAAAGGAGGTATCATATAAAAAAAAAAAGGAACTTTTCTTAAGCTTTAAAAAGTAATATCATAAGAAAGTAAGGCAAAGGTAGGTTACAATACACTAAAGAGTAATCTAATAAAGAGTAGCCTTAGCAATTAGTGGTGTACTCACATTTAAAATTTAAAACATAATTCATGATAAATTCCACATGCATGGAATAAAACATACAATTGATATTTCGAGACTTCCCATTAAACTTTTTAATAATGAGGAATATAGAATTGAGCATTAACCTTTTACGTGTTGTCAAAACGCTACAAATAACTTTTAGTAGTAGTATTAAAATTAAATCATTATTTCTTTAAAATTATTATATAAAATGTTATATTTTTTACATATTTATTTTAATGAACGTTAGATATTATAATTCTCATATAAGATATAATGATCCATAAGTTTCAATTTGAGTTGATTGATTCTATTGTACTACACATCTTTTCATGTGTTGTGATATATTTATTGAGTAAATTTAAATGATCATAATTATATGTAATCAAAATGTGTAATTTAAATAAGAACATAATTTAACAGTCAGTAAATGATATTTAAAGAGTCTAAGATATATCAAATATCTTGAAACTAGAAATAATAAATTGCTTAAGTTTAGAATATAATATTTAGCTAATAAAAGCCTTATCGTGTTAGTCATTTTTATTAAGAGAATTATATAAATTTAATTTTAATGTATGTAGGAAATTTAGATTAAACAAGCCAATTGAAATGATTAGGTTCTTTATACCTAATAAATACTATCCTTTACAAATTGATTGTCACAGTAGATGATTATCATGTTTTTTTTTTTTCTTATTATTTTATAATAACTAAATTATATTGATTATAGATTACTATTGAATGCCAAGTGCTTCCATTAGATGTTGGCTAAAATTTATTAGTTACCTTAGAAATATTTATTAGAATCTTCAATTTACAGGAAAATGTGACTATAGAATTGAATTGTGATTTTGTTAGAGATTCTACCATTTGAATAATTATATCAAATTACAACTATATTGCCAAAGGATTAGCATCAATACAAAATATTTAATTTTTAATATAAATAGGCTAGGTTGTACTAAGTGACCTAGTCCATGTACTAGATTGTATTATATAAATCAACACAAAAATTAAGTTACATTATATAATATATGTTCACTTAAGAAAAAACTCTTATTAGTGATGATAAGAGTTTAGATTATTAATAATATTGAATAATTGATGATTCAAAATATGAATTAAATAATAATTAAATACACAAAATTAAATATCATCAAAGAAAATTATCAAATATAAAATATACAAATATATCTCTTACAATCATATAATACATGTTAGATTGATTATAAAAACTAAAATGAAAGATGCATATCAAATTAAGTATGTTGCACATCGAAATGTTTACATGCTCAATAACATGAGCAACTAGTCGTTATAATTTCCATTTGCCATATACTAATAGTAAAAACATCTATCTCAAAATATTGTTCTCATATATTAATCTGTCTATTAAAAAGTATTAACATAATTAATTTAGTTAATGTGTTATGCATTTTGAGATTCAAATTTAAGTGACTATATTATTTAAGCGAATCATAATTATGTTTGCATAAGTCGATTTGAGGTTCAAAATATATTTTCATTTTCTTCTATGAGTTTTTTTAATATACGAGAACAATATTTTGACATAGAAAGGAGATATCATATAAAAAAAATAATACTCTTCTTATAACGACTAGTTGCTTGGTATGGATCTCATCAAAGGATTTATTTGACAAGATGTCAACATTGACATCTCTTTCATGTTTGTGTGTATACTCTTCTTCATTTATAGCCTTGGTAAGTTCCTTGCCGCTAATGAGGGTGTAGATATTATACACAAACATGAAAGAGATGTCAATGTTGACATCTTGTCAAATAAATCCTTTGATGAGATCCATACCAAGCATTTATAAAATGATAGCCAAGATATCTGCAACTCCATTGTGAGTTCAGAGGACCACAACTTGAGCCTAGAAAGGAGATAAATAGTGAATTAATTGATTATCATATAGCTAAGGAGTGAGAACCATCTAACAAAAAAAAAGTAGGCCAAAACCATCTTTAGCTAAACCAAATGTGTGAGAAGTATCACTCGAACATAGGTATTGATTTTTCCATGATGCCAAGGAAAGCTCGTAAAAGGTGGAATGATTGTACCAACATCAAGATTAAATATGTTATTAGTACCATATCTGGCTAAGTCTATGCCAACCATTGATAGCAACATGTGAAATTGAAGATGTTAAACTACCTAGCATAACACAAACTTCATTCAAAGTGATGCTTATTCTCTAATTAAGTGAGCATATTTTCTATATATACATAGAATGCTTACCATGAAATGTTACAGAAAAGAGTTTCAACTTCTACTTCATTATAAGATTGATTCCCTCAATTATCATGTAGAAGCCAACTTTTTCTAATATTTTAATGAGGAACCTCCAATTACTTCATCATGTGATTTGCTAATATTAATCTTGATTGTTATAATTTTTTAGTTGTATTGGAAATTGAGTAATCGATTCCATGTCTAGTGTTGATACCTTCAATGATGGATCTTTTTAGATTAAGGTACTTTATTCTTGGGAATTTATAAAAAGGGAGCATTATTTTTAGATTGTTCTTCCTCAACTTCAAGAGGATTTTATATAGAGTGTTACAAAGGGATATTTTTCCAAATTCTATAAAAGGCTCAAGGGAAGCATTCTTGGGGATTAGTATAATAAAAGTACAATTGAGTTCTTTTAGCACCTTTATATCTTTGGGCTTCACCACAAGCCACCACAACTTATTTTTTAATGACATAACAACATTCCTAGAAGAAGACAACATGAAATCCAATAGACTTTAGGGCTTTATTTGAGCTCACTTACATGGAATCAAAATTGATCTCCTTAGTGAAAGGTGCTATTAAGATTGGACAATCTTCACTTGTAATAATGATGGGAATGAATTATGAGAAGTCTCTTATCTCCTAAAAGTTTGAGTCCTCCTTACTTCCAAGTAATTCACTAAAAAGGAATATTTATTCAACCCTAATGAGTTTAGGCTCAGTGAGAGATTCTCTTCTATAATATTTGATAGAAGTGATTTTTTTAGCTCCCTCTTTCCCTATTTAAGTTACGAAAATGTTTTTTTTTTCTCACCTTTAGGTAGCTAAATTTCTCATGATTGTTTGACAATCTACCTATTTAGTCCTTGTCTTACCTCTTTGTTGACCTTAATTTGATATAAAACATATTTTATATAACATCAACACATTTTCCAATTATCAATGTTAGCCACAATATAGTATATAGCCCAATACCACATGTAACATGTCATGAACCAAAAATAACATACTTGTAATTTCAAAGCATTAAATAATGGAGAAACCTCCATGTGGTACTCAAAACTTATCGTCAAGGGCTCAAAAAATCCATATAAATATTATTTTATTCGATTCAAGATATAAATCACTTATCACATGCATGAAAATAATCCCAACTATACATAGCTATCCACATGATAAGTTCTCTCAAACTAGTTGGCTATCTTCTTTCTTGTGAAATTCTTCTCAAATTTTAATATGACACTAAAAATTCATAACTTAAACTATTCCCAAAATTATAAAACCCAATTTCAAGTTTCCCCATAGATTAATAATTATGACTAACAAAAAAACAATTGATTAAACTAAAAAATTCCACTTTTTCATAATGATTCAATATTACCACATTTTGTAGGCATTATCTTATATTACGTTTTTTTAGAGGGAATGTGGCCCATATGATTCGAAGTTAGGATCGTCATTGTAGTAGTGGGGAGCTACTTCCTCATACTTCAATATTTTTTATGAAAATTTAGTGTAGACTAAGAACTAGGTTTGATCTCTTCAACTAAGACATCTTGAACTATCTTACAACTCTTTCTTATTTTGTTGAGAAACAAAGTGGATAAAACTCGCAATATTAAATTTCCTATGTGATTACAAATTTGAAAAGATTACCAAATTTGAAATCAACATGTGATTGCACCATTTAACATAAATATAAAAACCATACCAAAAGAGACACTAGATTCATTTAGAGAAACCCTTTCAAGAAAAAAAATCCATCAGAGAATGAGTGAAAATATATTATTAATCTTCAAAAGAGAGAACACCACAATAATATAGTTTATTACACTTTTCAAAATGATCTTGAAACGACTTGGAAACAATGACCAACTGAATGTCTTCCATATATGCTTGTATTCCATGGTACTTGTTTACTAATGATTTAATTTCTAGTTCAAGAGGAATTTACTCAAATTTTTCACTACACTAGGAGAGCAAGTCATCTAGATGGAAATAGCTCAACTAATTTTGGCACAATAGTTATAATCTACCCATTTACTAAAATATTTTTTATCATGTGATTTTTTATGTGAGGTTTTATTAGGCTAAACTAATTTTATGGTTGATTAAAGCAAGAGAGGGCCCAAACCCTTGACATAATAGGGAGGAACTCACAAGTAGTGAGACTACAAATACCAAAAAAGAGGAAACCCCTTTTTTGAAAGAGAGGCTTTTGATTGGAGCACCCAACTAGTGGGAACAAGGGTCTTGAATCCTCAAAATGCTTACTTTTTAGAGAAAAGGGGTTTAGGAGAGCACCCTCAACCATAATCCAAACAAAAACCCTTTCACTGACAATAAACCAATAAATGAAATAGAAAGCTAATAGTGGGTTTTGAAAGGATTCTTGCAACATTTTTCCTAAGGGACCTCCATGAACAAAAGAATTCTCTCAAATGGGAGGAGACACAAAGGTAACTAATGTTTAAGGATAGGGTTTGGTTCCTATTTACTTGCTGAGCAATATTTTTATTCTAGTTGTTTTGTAAAAACTATTGAAGAAGTTGAGCTTAATATGTTATCCTATCACAACCCTCCTTTTTGGACCTTGATATTTTATCATCATCATTATTATTATTTATCTCGTGAGCTAAATTAGTTACAGATAGAAAAACATTGAATGATAGATTTATTTTGAAGGAACAAAAAAAATTAATAAGAGGTGACACACACGTGAGGGCACAATTTATTTGAAGATTAATTATTTTATTGATACTCTAATTGAGCCCCTAATGGACAAAGAAAGATTATAGATCCTTAAAAAAAAAAAGAAGAAGAAGAAGAGTGCTCTGTCTACTAATGCCTTCGGATTTATTTTAAAAAAAAAAATACGATGGTTTACTTCATCAGTAAATTGCGACTCAAGGAAGGAATAATACATCTATATGTTAGATTGGTAGGAAATCACCACACTGATTATATCATGGTTGGTCTCGACTATCACTACACTAGTTAAAGTTCTCACTCTGGAAAATGATTCTCCTTTTTGACAATTGACCACAATACGTGAGATTTTGACTCCCCTTGTTCCTCTAGTAATTTAACCACCTCATAGGTGAACTAATGTTAAACTTTAATAAATCTTATTAACTAATTGAATATAAAATTGAGCTTGAATAATTACCATACAATAGTGGTTATTACTAAATTGTAATATTAATTACTAAATATAGAATCCTTAATCATGAGAGTTATAATCAAGAGTAGGGACATACAAATGTTGTGGAAAGAAAATACTTCTTTATTGACTGGTCAACTAAAGAAATTGAAAGAACATAAATGTAATATGATTGAAGCGAGAGGAGAGTATTAATGGTTAACGACTTACCAATTAATGATCATAAACTTATCGAGTACGTGTACATTAAAAGGATTAGTGGGCCGGTTCAAATGCATGTAAAAATAAAGATTAACCTATTAGTGTAACCGCTCCAAGCTGTCAAACGTATAATAAATAAACTATATATTTTAATGGCATGTTACTTTAGAAAGGGGGCATTCCATCATACCTGGGGAAGTGGGGGGGGGAGCTTATTACTATTTTAGAACCCCTTTTTCGTGGCTTCTTCTAACCAAGGGATCATGGAGGTATTCAGATATGATCATACTATCATTTTGGGGAAGGGCTCATCCGAAAGGAAGGAATTATAATCTTGCTCTGTTAAAATGGGTGAAGTCTACCAATTTAACTAGGAATTATTAGTTTGAGATCATAATGTTATCAATGTGTATCGGACTAAGACATTTGAGTCTTGCACACATCTCTCAATACTCTCCCGTGGCAGTAATACAACTGCATGCTCTGCAAGTACGGTGACATTTTGTTTTGTTCATAGGAAGCTCTTCGCTTCTGGTCTCTATCATTCTATTTCATTTGCAAGGTTTTCAATATTGAATAAAGAAGAAGTTGTTCATCTGCATATATCATCGACCCTCATTTCATCAGAAACCCAAAGTAAAAGTTCTTGGAAGACACAAAAAAATGGATCTATTAGACATTTACAATCGATACTTGATTCAAGATAGAATCACTACAGGAGGGCTGAAGGGCATATTGGCAAGTCATGTGGAATTATTAGAGAATATCAACAAGATCAGAACCTTGGATCGAGCGAGATTTCTTTTGCTCGTGTCGGTGTCTCTACTCCATTGGGGTTTATACTTTGTTTCCTATCGTGGACTGCGGATGTCTCTACTCCATTGGGGTTTATACTTTGTTTCCTATCGTGGACTGCGGATTGTTCATGTCGTGTAACCAGACAAGTAACTTAACTTGTTCACTGTGTTCTAGCCTCTACATAATCTTCTTGTACTCTGTTAACATTAGTGTACTCATTTATTATTTTTTTGTGAGTATTGTTGTTTCTCACTGGCTTGAGGGACGAGTTGGTAGGAGTATTGAGCCCTGCTCTATGCTGTATTCTTTTGTTTTACGTTCTCTTCTACTTGATCTGCATCGTTCTTTGAATTGGGTTTCTTTGGTGAGCGGGTTTTTGATTCCACTTGTCAGGGAGCTGTATTACCATTTTTGCATTTGCTTTCTTCGTCCATTGAATGACAATAGTTAATTGGGTTTTTTTCCTTCGAAACACTTGTTTTTCCCTAAAGGCTGAGCGCTACTAAAGCAGTCGTTGAGCTTTCTTTCATTGGGAATGATTTATGTCATCCCGTGCTCTCCGAATTAACCCAGTTAGCTCTTCCTTTTATCAAAATATATTTGGTTTCTGTTGTTATATTCAATTTAATATAGGTTATAATACATATCGATTCCATAATATACATTGTATGTTGCCTGTGTGTGCTGATAAATCGATTCATCTGGGTCAAATGGATACATGAGTTTTGGGTTCTATTTAATCGTATTATTTTTCTCTGCACTCTGAACTGTTTCAGCTTCCAGTGTTCATGTTCCTTTTTGCTGAATTATTTCGTGTGGTCTCTGAATGATTGTGTTTCCTGTTCCTTCAATCAATGGAAATTTGTAAATGATGATAGGATGTAAACCGTTGCATCTTTTAAATGTTGAGTAATTCCAATTTTTTTGTTGTTGTGTTGATGTAGTCCTTATTTTTATTAGAGTTATAATTTCTTTAATCGAATTATGTAGGAAGTTCAGGTTACTGGTGTCATCAATTATAAGTAACGGACGGTATGAAATTTGCTTCATTTATAGTTTATTTTTTTACCCAGATCCAGTGCAAACTAGACCCAGAGCCATCCAAGTAGCCTGCGAATCTGATAACATAGGAAACTCCAATGTTCTAATATTTAGTTTACATGCTTTTCACTTTTTGAAAATATTTCACCTGCAGCATAAAATTTACTTTACCGCATAATCCCCCCTTGAAATATGATTGACAAACCTTATTTTTCTCTTGACATGCTATTTTATCCTTTCTTGGAAATTACTTTGTCAATTATAATTCAATGACATTTGATTATAGTCTCCTCCTCTTGATTCACCCTACATGAATAGTATTCACCTTGCATTTTCCCATGAAATCTCTCTCTCTTTACATTATATCCTTTTTCTGTTAGACACAATTGAACAGATTTGTCATTGATGTGAAAAGGACATATGCAGATTTGTCATTTCTACGACATTGTGTTCTGGATGCTTTGAAGGGGCTGAGTAGTACTTTATTGTCTAGAAGGGTTACAACATAGCTTACTGGTTTAGAATATTATTTATCAGTCAAATAAGAACTTTAATGCTCTCATTGTTTGGCTGTTATCAAGAGTAATCTTCAGCACATCTTTATTATTGTGACTCTTCCGTGAAAGTCGTTGGTAAACAGAAATGGACTCCCTTGTAGACATACTACGCAGGTGATTGTGTTGATACGAGCATGTAATAAGATCATAGAAGTTATCATCTATGACTGGAATAAATGTTTTTATTCAAATCATAAAGTAATCAAGCACAGTTGGCATGAGATTTTGATACAGTTAGCACAGGTTTAATTGATTTCTCATTCTCAACGATATATAATTTATTATTATCCATCATGATTGACTGTGATTGCTTGGTTGTTAAGATAGACTTCAAATTGATCATTTACCTTTAGATTGATTGCTAAGGATTGACAGAAGATGACCCACGTACAACAAATGGTTCAACTAATATGTTTGAATATGTTTGATGGATGACTTCTTATTTTCATTGAAAGTCGATGCATTATATACTGTCTTCCATGGTTGTAGAGCATTGTCTTCCATCAATATAGACATTTATAAAAGAACTCATCATAATGAAGAATGAAAAGACACAGTGGAATAGAATTTGAGACTTGAGACAATTGACAGTTGTCGGTTTGGACTGGTTGTAACTTATTGGTAACTTGTTAACTGATTGCTGACAGCTAATTCACTTTATGATTTCTATTTATATATTCCTTTATTTGATTAAAGAGGGTGTTGTGTGTGTGAGAATGTTTGATGATGACTGAGTTTTTGAAGATAGAAACTTGAAGTATATTTGTAATCAGATTGCGACGATCTTGGAGAATGTTAAAAAAAAAAACTTTGTATGTGGATATGTTCATAATTCGGTGCTCCTCATATTCAATTGTTTTGGTCTACTCTATGTTTATACCGCATGTATATGTACTTGTAGGTGAACATATTATAGGTAGAAGCATTCCCCATAAGCTATGCCAACCCCAACATTAAGACAATAATATTTAATTGATATTCTTGTCCAATGGTTCGATGGAAATATTATATTTAGTGTTTTTTTTTTTAAATGCTCACATAAATTATTTACCTATATCAACCTTGGATTTTCATATTTGTATACAATGTGTGTTCACACATTTCATCATAAATTAATTTATTAAATCAGGGTTGTGCTATGACTTTGGTTTCATGATAGTTAGTAGTTGTTATGTGGGAGTTTTAGGATTCAAATTAGGAT
Source organism: Cryptomeria japonica (assembly GCF_030272615.1). NCBI lineage: Eukaryota > Viridiplantae > Streptophyta > Pinopsida > Cupressales > Cupressaceae > Cryptomeria > Cryptomeria japonica. The sequence continues at coordinate 635,697,562 of NC_081412.1, forward strand.
GTACGTATATTGGTTTAAATTTTGTAAGCTGCAAATTAATATTAAATTTTATTATAATAATTAATATTAAAATTATTAGTAGTAGTGTAATGTGGGTAAATAAGAATTTAAACAATTTTAGAATTTGATGGAAATTAGTTCTCTATTGTGTTAGCATAAATACTCTTAGGGAATTGATTGGGTGATGAATTCAATTTATGGTAATGACAATATTGTATATAAACATTTGTTTTGGAGATTAGTATTCTTATCTTATATTGTGTTACGATAAGAAGCGTTGTTGTTATCTTATGTGTTATATTGTTCCTCTTTGAATTTCATTTTAGGGTTGTATTCTATTTTATGTCAGACTTGCTTGGTCTTAATCAAATAAATGGTAAAAGTGAACTAGGCTAGGAGGTGATAGAGAAGAATGCAAATTCCTTATGTTAGTCTTTACCCTTGAAGTGATATATACCCCAAGGTTTTCTAGCATGAAGATACTAAATTGAAATTAAGAAGCATATACAAAGAATTGAGTGTTAGTTGAAAGAGGTAAATATAAGTTATTACTAGATCTTTATAAATTTAAGACTGCTCAAGATATAATATTGTATTAAATTGGTATTGGTGTTGATGTTAGAACTCTTATTAAAATTCTTAGGGCAAGTTTTATGGCTATACCTATGTACTTTTGATATCTTTGATGAAGCTAGTTAAAGGTTCATCTCTGTTTCACCTTAGTGGGTGGCAGCCGATGAGAGGATTATCCGGGGTATGAGGCCATAGAAAGGGTTGCGTACCCGCTCTTTTATAAGATCACAATATTTGAGTCGAACTACAAAGTCTCTACACTTACACGCAGGCAAGGCCATATGTGATGAGCCCCCGAGACATTAGGTCTATCCCTAGGTCTTACTCCTTGAGTTTGTTTAATCTTCCTACATCCTCCCCATTAATATAATGTCTTATTCATATTTGTAAAAATCAATAATCTTCTATTGTATGAATGAATCAATTAGAACATTAATATGACTTGATATGAAGATCACGCATCTATTATTTGTTGACCTCGTGTTGAACATCTAGACAAGTAGGCAATTTGCAGATGCAGGTTTTAGACAAGGAACTACATAACGATGGATTGGTGAGAGTAGCTCGAGTGCGAAGAAGGTATGTTTAGTTGTACCTAGAAGTAGCCATATGTTAAATTTGTATGGAATGATTACTTGTCATATTATACTATTGCTTGTAATTTTTATAAATATGTTATGTTGTTAAAAAAATAAAAATTATGTGTTGGAGTCAAGTGGTTATCACATATCCAAAGAGTCATCTAAATTATATTGGTACTAATCTCTTAAATATACAAAGGCAATAACTTTTTCCATATAACCAACTAGCTTACTTTCAACAAGATCTTATGTCATTGACTTACCTAAATTTTTAGCTCTCCATTGAGCTTGTTACCTCCTTGTATTAGCAAAAAAATCCTCTTATTTGTCTTAATATTTGAATATTATTCCGATTTCCATTTCTATTTGTCTATTTTATTTCGTTTATAGGTCTAATGTTGAACAAATTCACCACTCTCTAAACTAGGAAAGTCAATATTTCTTTACTAGTTAATATCTTTAAATAATCACTTAAGAATCGTGACATTTTTTGATGCATTGGGTTTCATTAACTAATGTCTCAAAATAATTTTCAAGTTTTTATACTTAGCAAAAATATTAATTTGTTGGTGATAAAAATTATGCCTCAGATACCTAAAGGGAAGACTCTTTATTAAAATGTAAGGGTGACGAAACTCAAGCAAAAAATTCAACCTTAAGATCAAGTAGGGAAGTTTGGACCAATTATTAAGGTAAATAAAACCTTCTTCACTTCTAGCTCCACTAAAACAAGGGGATTTTCTTAATACATTGTAGTAGAATGAAATCATAAAATATAAATAGTTTCATAGTTGTAGATCATACCCAATGTATAGTCTATCCATATTTGACTATCCTATTTTACTTTTATGCTAGTTTGATAATGAAAGATAAAACACCTTTACTTGAATCGATGAGGGATACCTTAGGTAGTGTTTGAAGATACGAATGTTACAACCTCTATTGTTATTATACACTTGAATATATGGAAGTTGATAATTATTAAACATTACACAAATTGATAATCAATAAAATGTTTTGTTTGTTTTAGTGGGTTAATAGGTTGATGGAATATAGAGAAAATAATAGAATGAGGTTTCTATTTAACCAGGCATAAATTTATTGAATTTACTTAAATGATGCAACTATAGAAACCAAAATTGATATCTTAATAATGATCCCACAAAGGGCTATACAATTTTATTTACATACAAGAAAACTAAATTCTATAGGTATGTTTTAAAATATATAGATTTTTAAGCTATTAAAAGAGAAATACTTAGTAATCCCTACATAACATGAACATTTACTTTATTATTTTGAAAAGATACTTCATAAAACATTGTTCATATTTTACAATCTTCTAGTTGATTAACTAATCACAAATACATCTATAAATGAATATGCTACAATTAAATACACTATATCAAGGTTGAATATGCACTTTACATTCAATATTTAGAGGTTACGAGGAATTTATTACAAGATTGAAACAAACCCACATGAACATAGTCTCAAAATATAATACTCGAAATTGAACTTCAAACTTGATGGCTTCATATGAATACTTTCTTCCTTCTATTGGTTTTGTAAACACTCTTTATCTTTTATTTTCATTCCCTTTATAAAGGAGATTTTTCACCTTAGGTATCCCCAAAACATTGCTACCAACTCAAAATGGGCATGGAAATTAGCATTAAACCCATAGGTTTGATTATTATTTTACAATAGTTGTCAACATCTTTTAGACATTTCTTCTCCTTGGATCACTCTTACAATAATGTTGAGAATAATTCAATTTATGTGCAATTAAAAAACAATACCTTTTCACTAATTTTCAACCATTATCAATATTAATGGGGATCATATTAGAGTACCTAGCATGCTAAATTACCCATAAAATCTATAAAAATTGTCCTAGTCTAGGTTATATGACATTACTCTTAAAGGCTAAAAATGTCTTAGGATAGGAGAGTTATATGAAATAGTAGAGTATTCCTATATTTTACATGTTGTCAAGAAAGGTTGTATTCTTCTTGTGTATTTTTTTCTTAAATAACATAACTTCATGACCTTACAACATTTTTCCATACAAGAACAAACACCTCTCTTTGTTGAGGGATCCTTTCAAACTTAGGGATTTTGAGCCAAAAATAATAATAAAGGGGTACAAGATTAAAGAATTGTATTATTGATTAATTTCATAAGAGATTAAAGGTATTTACCTAGACCTTTCAAGGTTTTTGATGATTTCAACAATGCGGGCCCATAAAAAATATTATTTAATCTAATATAATTGTTGGACTAAGATAAAGCAAGGCTAACAAAAGAGATAAAACTTAAACCAATTATTAAATTTAGGGGCCTCACAAATATTAATACCAACACTCCTTAGGTATGAAAAATTTGGATACCATAATTCTCTAATGCTAATTTTTCTTCCCATATTATTACATCAATTTTTGTTCATTGATCCTCAATATTAATGATCACTTTCTCTTCTTTTGGTTATACACCCAACCTCTGTAAATTTCTCCAAACCTTAGAACACCCACTTGATAACCATGGAGAAACTCATCTTCACTACAAAATACTAGTCATCATACCACACATTTGCTAGAAGAATATATGTTGCCACACCTTGCAACTTTCCCTATTCCACTAATGACTTTAGCCATTGGCATTATTCTTCTTGCTAATTTCTTGCAATTACATACCACATTATTCAGTAAATCAAACTTATTGTTTGCTCTGTAGTTTCAACATTAGAAATATTATTAATATTTTGTCTTTCTTGACTAGTCATTTGTTGCATATAGGGCATCTTATTCTTCACACTATTTAGATTTGGTTTTTTAATATACCTTAATTGTTCTTTAGAACAATAAATTGTTTCCTATAGTGAAATTGATTTTTCATTTCATTTGATGTTAGTTGTGTCACCATACATCTATTAGTGCATAATGCACTATTGATCCCTTTTCAAATTGTCTTAAAAATATAAATTTAGTTTGCAAAAGTGTTCATGGGTTCTCTTGTTTCTCAAACATGTTACACAACTTTTATCTAGTTTTCTAAGTGACCAATTTAGGGAAATATGTTTTTCATGATCTCTATCAGCTTTTCATATTATTTTCAATTTTCTTCTTCATGAGTCTGTCTAAGCTAGAATGTATAACTTTGCCTCTAACCATGCCGATGCTCTAGTCAACATCTTGCCAAAAAGGCACCCCAAGTTACTTCTTAGTTCAAATTACCCTTGACATGAAATTTACTTACATACATCTTGAAAATTGCTTCAAGTTTGGTTCTTCTATTTGCTCACCTTTCTCACAAGTCAAACTTACAAAAAATGATGTTACTGTTAAAATTTGCAAATTGGTGTTCGATTTGATAGTTCTCATTTTTTAAAAACTATATCTAATGCCAATTAGTGTTGATTGTTTCACCTTTAGTGCTTTGTTAACAACCCTATTCAAATACCATGGTACTAGAGGATATTTTATCCTTTCTCTCAAATGCATTTATTCCAATCTAACGGGACCTCTACCAAACACACTTGTTGGAGGATGTTCACACATGCATATAGTCTACCTAATATTTTAGTACTAAAAGACACTTGCACACTCTTTTTTTGTGAACAACCTCTCTTATGGGTCACCTATGAAGTCATGCTCATAAGATTTCTTTATGAGATTTCTATGGATCATTTATATTGCAACACACGATATTTCTATTGTGAGGTTATCGCTTTCTCTCATAATAACTCAAACTCTTATAATATTTGATGTTGTCATACCTAAGAAGTCTATTAAAATATTATCCAAATACACAACTCTAACAAATAGATAAACACACGAAAAAAATCAAATATACAACAAATGCATAAAAAATAATATCTTTATTTCTATTCATAATATATACATGAAGCTCCTAAACATCATTACAATTATAACATCCGCCTATCTAAATGTTAGGAATTGTTGTTTTTAATATTATAACGAATCAAAAAATCAGTTACAAGTTCTGTTAGCTGTAGAACCAAACACAGACTTGAAAAATGACGTTGCTTGCTTCCAATCTATTTGTAAAGAACTTACAATATCATGTATCATAAATTTAAGCTACTTTTGTGTTTCTTGCTAATTAAATACAAGAGCAAATGCTAATTTGTCAGAGCGGAGTCTCGGTTTACAATGACCAATCGCATTTGGTTCAGATTTGCAGAATCATTTTCAAGAAATGCATTTCGTGCATATCCTGCAATCAAATAGGTTCCATACGTAAAGCCACTTTCGTACGTCCTGGGAATATACTGGCAAAAGTTGCAGCGTCAGGGTTTACAACTACCAAATGTATTTTGTGTATATCCTACAATCAAATTAGTTCCACGCTACCACATTTATTTGAGGCATCTGGTCAAACAGTTAATATGCCCTGTCTATGCTTCCACAGTTTGGATACGTCTACCAGAGTATTTCCCATTGTAAGATCTGACAGTATTTGACCTTTTGTTATGCTTTGATGGATGCGTATACCCTGTTCCAAAACTCCCATTTATCAACAGCATCCTCAGCATGCCCATGTCTTCTGTCTACTGAAGAAACCACTCGCATAAGCATTCTAGCAGGGATGGAAATCTACGCACATGACAAAAGTCTTCCATGACAGCGGTGAAACAATGGGAGTGCCCGCGTTTCTTAATGTCATCCAACGCTTTCAAATTTCTGCGCGGGAAGTTCTCAAATTCAAATGTTAACGCCGAATATTATTGGAATCAGACGGACTATAGGGAACGGATGTTACGAAAGCAACGGTGGAAACCAAAAATATGAAAACGGAACATTATGGATGGGAAATGTCAGCTCAGTGAGCCCGGCATACCGAAGCAGTTAAAGCTTCGAGTGTGTCGGTTAAACCAGGCCCTAAAATCATAGCATCATATACATTGAAGACTCTCTTTCTCACCCTGTTATTGAAAGTCAATATTCCAATCACAGTAGAGAATCCCAAACCATAACTCAATCCAAGTTCGACTGCCTATCCTATCATTTTACCATCTCAATCCTTTGCTTCACCAATTCTATCAATACTTGTGCAGTTACTATAGACAGAAGAGTTGTTGCAGACCGTTGTATTGGTAAATGGAATCCCACTTAGCTTATGATTGCCTAAGTAGGATGACTCCCCAAACATTAGAAACTACCATCCGTGGGGTACTTTTCCACCAAGCATGTTGTAAGATAGATTCAAGAACTCCAAATAACTCAGCAACTCAAGTTCTAACGAAATGCTTCCATTCAACCTGTTTAGCGATGTTAGTTTTAGGATCAGACTGTAGCAAATAACAGATAGACAATTCAATTCACACAAAGAACACCTAACTACCCTGGGAAAACCTCCCTCTTGAAGGTGAGAAACCCAGCAACAAATCTCAGATTTTTATTAATCAATAACCAGAAGTAATTTATAATATGCTTCAGCACTTGAAGCAATCAGCAGAGATATGAATCACAGTAGAATGATTCCTTCACACAAGAGCAGTCCAAAAGAGCTTATCTGCAATATAAGTGCATGCTGACACAAGAATGAGGTATGCTGATTCTAAGGTTAAGTTCGCTTAGCCTTGAATGGAGTTCGCTCAGTCTTGAATGGACTTCGCTGACCTCCAAAGGATGTTCGTTGCCCCTGCAGTTACTCAGGGATGTTCGTTGTCATCTAGATAAGGTTCGTTGTCCTCTCAATGATGATTGCTTCCTTTAGATAAGATTCGTTGATCACTGAATGTAATTTGGTGATCACTGAAGACAATCGCTGCACTCTGATGTAATTCGCTTGATGGCAGATAGAAAGTATTCACTAAATTGTATATGTTAACAATGATGTTGGTATTACATATATATATGAGACTCTTGCCTTCCAATTTACCTTTGGTCGACGTTACAATGTAAGAAATTTATTACAATACAAAACTTAAAGTTGGCGCCAATATGATTAGGTCAAGGTTAACCACAAATACAAAACTTAAAGTTGGTGCCAATATGAATAGGTCAAGGTTAACCACAAGTTACACATTTAACACGAATTCGTTTAAGCCTTCTAAGGCTGGCAGGGCCATACACATGCTAAATGTGCTAGGTCAGCCCTAGAAGGGATCCGACCTGATCCATGCGTCCCAATGTTCCTAGGATTCGGCCACTGAGATTATTCCTTGAAAGGTTAAGGGCTATCAAACCTTGAAGGTATCCCATTTTGGGAGGAATACTCCCCGATAAGAAGTTGTTTGAAAGATCAATACATTTAAGAGAAATTCACAAATTCGTTTCCTTCGTTTTGAACGCTTCTCCTCTATAGAAAATTACATGGCAAAAAACTAAAACAAAATCCTTAAAGTTAAATTGTGAATGAAAACAAAAAGGTGAACTGTGTAGAAAAGAAACTCCAAAATGGCTGTTTGTGTGGTGTCATCGAAGCGCGTCGTAGAAATTACTCTTTAGTCTTTTGTTTCCTTTACTTTCCACATGCTATACGAGACTTAGTTAAGTGGATTGAATATCCTATAAATATCTTAACCGAATATGCTTAAAAGCAAAGATGATAAGCCTTACCTATAGAGTGGAGGCCTCAAATGCTAAACCAAAAGATTTGTTGGAGGCTTTACTATGTTAAAATTAAACTTCCTTTTAAAGTTATGAATGGACCTCTAATCAGAATTTAATAACACTATGTAATATTACAAATTTTATTTCTATATGTTTTTAAAAATTATAGTCTTTTGGGTGTTATGTTTTTTAATGTATCTTTTAAAATTATATACTTTTCGTTGTGAAATTATAATTATTAATTTTATATTTAATTTTTTAATACTTAAATATATATCAAAAGATTCTCAATAATTACATTCAGAAGATATTTTCTTTTAGAATAGCAATGAGACTCAAAATATCATGAAATTGATCATATATAAAAAATCAAAACAAACAAATATTTATAAAAATTGAAATTATCTAATAATTATTTAATTTTTTATTTACAAAAGTATAATAATTTTAATTTGTTTGAAATATATTTGATTATGTTTAGAAATGTTTTTTTATAATACAAAATTAATTCTATTCTATAACAAATGCTATTATTGTCTAGATAATCAAGTTTCAATATCCATTACTATATATATTTATTATTAAACTATTTTAAAAAATTATTATTTCAGCATCTTTTATTATATTATTAATTTTTTTATAAAGCATATAATAATAAAATACATTTTGTTTATAAAAAGATACTTTCAATATTCTTTATTATTATATATTTATTATTAAACCATTTTAAAATTTATATTATTTCAACACATTTTATTATATTCTATAAAACTTTCATAAAACATATAATAATAAAATTCATTTTGTTAATGGGGATGATCCCACAATGCAATAGTTAGCTGTGAGCCTCTTACATGGGAGGTCTTGGGTTTGAGTATGCTTGAGTCCCATGTGTCCCACACACAGGCAATAGAGAGATAAGGTGAAGCCTAGGCATGGAAGACAGGATGATACAAGGAAATATAAGGGTGTTATTGTTGAACAACTATGAAGATGAGGCCCCTCAAAAATGTGGTCTCACTGATTCATAGCTCTAGTCAAAAGCAATTCGACTTCAACCCATTACCAAGCAAAAAAATATATATTGTAGACACCTAAAATTGTCTTGTCATAATTAAATCAATATTTTATTTATTTAATTATTTTATTTTGTCTTCTATTAAATAAATAAAAATTTTATTTATTTAAATTATCGTTTCCCAAAATAAATAACTATTTTATTTATTTAATTGGTCATGCTTCCTCTATTAATTAAATAGATTTTTATTTATTTAATTAATTCACTAGCTTTTTCCCTCCCTGACACATGTCATTTATCTCTTAATTTTCCTCTAACTACCTCTCTCATTATTTTCCCCACCCACCCTTTAATTCTAGCCGATCATTTATCCTTTCACCTCTTAATTCTATCTCTCTATTTTCTAAGGTGTTCTCTATATAAGAGAATTCCTTCATCCTTTCACAACCCTAATGACATATGCAATCAAGCCTTCTTGTAATCAAGTGACTTTACAACCAAAATCAGTTCTTTGTTGAGCTCTTGTGTGCATATAAAATCTAAGAGCAAATATATCAAACAAGATCACTAGGGTTTATTTGTACATATGTGTGTGTATGTGTGTGTGTGTGTAGATGTACATGTACATGTGGGTATGCATGTATTTACACACACACACACACATATACACAAATTTTATAAACCATATAATAATAAAATACATTATATAAGATTTCAAGTTACCACTATTTCAGTAAGGCATTTAAATCAATAATTTTTTTTATTAAAGCGGGCTATTTCTAAGAAGTTATTACATGGTTTTTGAATCCCATAGTGAATGTGGAAGTAAACAAAGAACACTTTGAAATGGTATAAACTACTAATATGAAAATGAGAATGGCTAACAAATACAAATGAAGGAAATGGGTTACAGGAATAGATCCCTCCAAACCTAGAACATGGAATGATAGGAAACAAAAATGATTGGACAAAGTGGGGCCCATAGGCCAAACCACCTAAATAGTCAATGTGTAGGGTGCGTTCTTATGGGGGGCTTAAGCTTCTATTTTTTAGGAAGAGGAGGTCCAATGAAAAAAAAGTGCTATGGGAGTATTTGGGATCTTTTCTTAGAAAATAGAAGTCCCTACTTTTTAGGCTTGCATATTTAAGTGGGTGAAAAATAAGTGGGGCTACAAATTGCCCCACCAACTTAAGGATGTTATCTTGCATTTGGCAAACATCTAAGTTTAGGTTTCTATTAATAAATAATTTTGGAGGGAAAATGTTTTTTAATACTCAATTTTATCACAACACACTTTAGAAGACAATTATTATCTTCAAGAGACAACCAACTTCCCTAAGTTTTGGAGCCTAAACTTATAAGATGAGCTACATTACAAAATTCATGGGACCAACAACTTTAAAATATTCCTTTAGAAAAAATCTTGACAACTCCAACTCTATTTTTTAGGAAGCCCCCCCTCAATGGGTCCCTAGCCTTAGAGTGTGTTGGTTAAGGCTAATCCAATTTTATTGACAGAATTCCTTAAAATGATAGATTGCATATTTCATTGATGCTTCACTTCCATGATAGGAAGGTAACCCAAACAAAGGAAAATTAAATTATTCTTTCAAAATCAATGGTTAGATATGAAATTGTAAATATCAAACAACTCATCAAGGCAAACAAAATTATTCTTTCAAAATCAACGATTAGAGATGAAATTGTAAATATCAAACAACACATAACAAATCTAAAAGTTTACAGATTAATTTAATTCATTATGTGATAATTTATAATAAAAAATGTACATTTCCTCGTCGAACATGACAAATTGAATGTAATCATACAAAAAAAGACTATATTGGGTATTTATGCAAATTAAATGTTCACAACACATATTCCAAGCTTTTTGCAGGTAGTCAAGTCATTGTTGGCCACAACTAATACAAACCAACTTTTACCATGGGAACAAAAAGACATTGTTGGAGATGACATAGTGACTATCGAACAAAGATTGTATTCAGTATCTAAGCAAATTGAATGTTCAAAATGTGTAGTCGAGTCGTTGTTGGCCACTAACTAAGTTATATGATTTTCTTATTAAAATGTTATTCAATGTTGAGTTGTATGTGATAGCAGTGGTTCAACTTATAAAATCATTGTGAGTCAAGAATGAGGGTTGGCTTAGCCATCCAAATATCTTCAGAATTGGGTGGCTATAACACCTCCAACTTTTAAAAGGATGCCTACTAATTATTGATCTCATTAGAGTTATAAATTTTAAATGAATTTCAAGTGTAAATTTATTTTCATGGGTATATAAGTTTAAGTTGTTATTTCTTTGAAAGTAGATATTAATAGATATTCATTTTATTAAATTTTTTTTTTAGTTCTTCTTCTTACTAAATGTAGATAACTTTATTTAATAAAAATAAGTTTCTCGTTAAAAAAGTTTGATCTCTTATACAAATATAGAAAAATTAAGAGTATGTAAAGCTTTGTAAACTATAAAACATTTTATTGTGAAATTTCAATCAATCAATTATCTAGCAATCCCTTCAAAATATTAAGAAATTTTCTATTAGATAAAGATGGGATAGACTCGTATACCAAAAAGGCACACAAGGGGAGCTCACAAGCAATGAGATCACCACACCCAAAAACACCAAAATAGAGGACAAGCTCTTTTTCTAAAGGATCTTTTGACCAAAACATTACACCAGTGGGAACACAGTTCCCATTAAACCAAAATCATCTAATTAGAAACTTAGGGGTTTAGGAAAGCACCCCGAACCATCTTCCTGTTGAACGCCTTGAGCTTACACCAAAGAAACCAAGGTTGTAGACAACATCTAGTGAATTTTGAAAGGTTTTCCATGACTTTGAAACAAAAACCAAGTCTTTCAAAAAGAAAGTTACATACTAAACTAGAGGAAAGGACAAGAACAAACATAGGGTTTTGAAAGGCCTCCCAAAATATTATACTGAAAAATAGTCCCTCTAGATGAAACATACTTGACCACCTTGATAGGTCCATTGTCAATAATACCTAAGGACCTAAACAAGTCCACAAGCATCCCCACCAAAGAGAACAAGTGTCACTGCATTAATGAAATACAGGTAGGAGAGGCAACCATGCTGACTACTAGAAGTTCCACCACAAGATGCCCAAGAGCATCCCTCGCTAACTTGATCCACTCCACAAGAAGTGCTTCCTCAATAGGTTCTTCAATAATGGTGCAGATCACAATGTCATTAAGAATGTTTCCAAAGAGAGGATTAGGGATCAAAATAGTCCACCAAAACCAAATCCGTACAAAAGAAATCATGCACAGGTTAGCAAAGGTAGAGAGACCAATACAACACCCAATCCACAAAAAATAGGGAGACTAGAGCAAAGGACATAGAAGAACAAGGAACACAACCCCCACAAAACATGCCCATTAGCAACACCAAAAATAGGAACCATCTACTTTGGAAAGAAAGAGCCCTACCAAACAAAGCCCACCCTCTAGGAGCACAGAAGATGAATGCCACCATACACACCCCATAGGAGGCAAAAAGATGAATCATTAGTCCATCGTCGAACACCAGCCCAGTGCAAGAGGACAAACCCCAAGCACATAGACAAGTACAAAGGAAATGACATCCAAAACAAGGTAGCAACAAAAGAAATACCCGAGAGCTGAGGTGAAGCAGATCAAACTAGGTTGTAGCACCCAAGGAGAACCTTTGTACACACAACAAGAGTAAAACCTATGAGTTGAACCCCAAAGAAAAGCAAGGGGTGGGCACCAGAAGAGAACCCTGATCACATAAAATCTGTGACAAGCACCAAACAAATACACCACAAGGAAATGGTCCTAAGCAAGGATCAAGTCCGATGGTGACGAGGCACCCATATCACAGACATCAACAAACCAACACTGCCACCTTAAGAAAGAGCTGACAACTAAAAACAAGCACAAATCTCTACAACCCAACCCCAAAACAAAAGACGGGGGCCAAAAAATAAAGAGGCATAGCTCAAGTAAAGGCAAAGAAGTAGAAACAAGAGGAAACAAGAAACCCCCAAAGAAATCCTTGTTGAAGCACAATATGCACAATCAACAGGAAAAGGGTAGCATTTGAAGCATTCAAAGGAAAGAAGGAAGAGGAAGAGACCAACCAGAAATAGATATTATGGTAGACACAACCTCCACCACTCCCAAAATAAAGGCCAGGGCAAGCCACATGCCTAACCCCAATCACATGCCTAAGACAAACCCATCCAGATCATCTTCTCCACCATCACCTTCCTCAACAACACTCTTAGAAATTCTACCACAACTCCCTCCTCTACTCATGCTCATTTTTTAAAATGTTAAAGAAAGTTTAACATTAATATTATGAGGAGTTTGACTTGGTAACCAAATATATTTTTTATAACATAGCTCATTTTTAAAAATGTTAAGAAAGTTTAACATTAATATTATGAGGAGTTTGACTCGATAGCTAAATATAATTTTTATGACATAGAAAGGTCCACTCCCTTGTTGAATTCATTGAATTATTTTGTAAGAAAATAATTCTTGAATATGAGACTTCCATAGATCAATCTAAAAGTTTGGATGCATATCAAATATTTATGAAAAAAATAATTGTATTTTTGAATGGGAAGCATTAAAGAATGCAAAGTCTTGTTAGAGAGAAATACTTTCAAAAGATAAGAATAATGAGTAGGAAATCATTAAGATTTAGAAGAAGATATACTATTTAATGGATTATTTAAATCCTTGTCTATAATATCATTAACATGAAGGGTGAAACAAATGAATTATGAATTTAAATGAGTTATCTTGCAATCCAAGATGGATTCAAAATGGAACAAAATATCATACATAGACCTAAGATAATTCAAAATGAAATAAATCTTGAGAAGGATGCAAGACATCAATGAAACCAAAAAAGCAAGATGAATGGATGTGAAGATCTACAATGTAGGCCAAATGATAGTAGCCACCTCAAAATATAGTTCATCCTTGAAGTCTTCACACCAAAATCAATCACAAAGGCTTTTTACATTCCCATCCATGAAAGGTAATATCAATTGACATCATGAATTGGAACCCTTGATCACTATAATTAGAATATTGAAACATGCTCTAAGTAAATTAATTGATATGTTCTTTATCCTTAGTGTTGGATTCTTTTTCTTGTTGAAAACTCTTCCTCAGATCATTCCCTTACATAGAATCCTTTCTTACTTCTTCATATTTTTTACTTCCTACACCAAAGAGACCCTTTCCTTTCCCTATGCAGTGGCTGAATAATGACAAAGTTTTCTTTTTTGGCCTACCTTCTCCTTCATTTCCCACACACCCTTTCAAATTCCTCTCTACTCAAAACTTACTCACTTCACAATCTATGGCACTTTCATTTATGCATGAGTTTTTCCATCTTTAAACCAAAATTCATTTATTTTACAATGGTCTTGTTTTATCTACCTTCCAGCTGGATGAATATTTTCTTTATGGGCTCTTATAAATGAATAAACTAGGGTATCTTATAAGAAATACACACATGTTACTACTAAGTTTTAAATTGATGGTAAATTGTGTAATGAATCACCAAATTATTAATAGAATGAAACATTTTGTTCATGCAATTAACAAAATTTCAATCCAATTTGTACACATTGAAGCTAAAAAGTCAAAAGTGAAATTACATAATCGAACTTAAATTATTGGAATAAAAAAACAAATAAATTTCTTGATGTCAATTACTCATCTCCTAGATGCTCCTGCATTAGTTCTCCTTCATTAATAGAGTTTTATAAAATAAGAAAAGATCCAAAAGTGATAGATATTGATGAAGAGTTTGAAGAGTAGTTGACAAAGTGGGAGAAAATAGAAGATTTTACTATGAAGGATACTTAAAACAGCTACTAAGAAGTTATTTTTAATAGAAAATTAGGGATATGGTGAGACTATTGATAAGGATAATGGGATTTATTATTGTTTCCACCTTCATGTCACAGATGCCCTCTTTCATCAATATAATTTTATAAAATTTGGAACTGATCTACTAACCATAGATATCACTGGCGAATTGAATGAGTAATTGACAAAGTAGAATCTAATAAAAGAGATTAGATGACATCATATTTGGTATATTGTCTAGCTAGAAAGATAATACATCCTATACTATCACATAGCCAAACCACATTAGTCTGTCTGAATGTTATCCATAACTACATTATAATATATCAATGGTTCAATTCAAACAATGGTGAACCATGTATTAACTTTCAACATTTTACAAATATTTGATGGTGATGAGAACAAAAGGCCAACATTGAATATAGTAAGGGCTATTAGCTAATATGGTACTTTAGCTCATCTAAATTATAAATACACTTATCTCAAAATGGTGAGATTTTTTGCACTCCCACAAAAATAGCCATCTATTAAGATAATTAACTTTATTTTATTAATAAATAATTTCTAAACATATTTGTTCATTTTTTTTTAATAGAAAGTAGTGCTAGTAGGGGGTAGCTCATGTTATATTAAAACCATAAAAATATCGCATATATAAAGGGCGATTAATGATAAAGGTACCCTATCCCCATCCCAATTTCTTTTAGGCTTTCTACAATTTCTTTTGGAAGTAGATCGTTATTTTCTTTCATTTGAGCCTCAAAATCTTCTAGCCTATATTTTTGGCTTACCCTATCTTTGAAAATCTTCTAGGCTTTGGTCATCTTCATCTTTTTCTTTTCTACATTTAGGTCAATGAATCCCAGCATAATCCATGATTTTGGCATAGGTTCAAGAGTATCCATCACCACCTTAACTCCCTCTAAATTATCCTCTTGGATAGTGCAATCTACAATCCCATAGGTGATAATAGCATAGTCCATGATCTACACAATGGGATCAAACAAGCACTTGTAGATGACACCATCGTGAGTGTGGTTGCCCATGCAGAAGTCAATTCCTAGAATTTTGATCACAATCATTTTTTCTTCATCGTTCCCTTTTTGGAACAGATGGGTGACCTATTCTTATAAATAGCTACCATTTATATTTACCTTATATTCCTATAATTTGCTATCAATATACGAAATTAAGAGCTATAGAAATCTATATTCCTAGAAATAGCTACCATTTATAGGAATAATATTTACCTTATATTATCTATCTTTCTTCTATATTTCCTTCTTACCACTAGCATGCACACACCATGACTTGATAATTGTTGATAGTATATGAGAAGCAAATCCTTGGTCTACTTTCTCTATATAAACATGGAAGGTTGCTTCTCTAGCTTGTCCTTTCTGATATGAAAACCTTTGAAGTATGAGAAGGATACTATTATAAACTAATTTCCTTCACCTGATTCCAAATATGAATAAACCAATATTATAAATTAGGGTTTTCGATATCGTGTTCCACATAAACCAAAAAGTCAACTAGCATTACCTCATGTGAATCATGTGATTTATGTTCTCTCCTCTTTCTCCCTTTTAAATTTACCTTCACCATCAAACACTCCATAACATTTTCATATCTAGATCTAGAAGAGATTGCCATCAAAAGATATACAACATTCATTGAAACTTTTAAAGATCTTCATTTATAGTATTGTTGCACAAACAACATCAATTATTAAATGATCTACCAGTTGATCTCATGTACTACACAAATGTATACAAAAAAACAAATATTTCCTAATTGACCTTCCAAACCTATTTAGCATACTCATTGCACACTAAAATGTGATTGCAATAATAATTAATGAAATAATATATATAGTCCATTTTAAGTTCATAATAATTAATAAAATAATTAATAGACTTAATAAAAATCAAAGAAATAAATATCTTTAAATATGAAAGTGTTACAACCACTCCATTTTAAAGATATTTTGGATAGCTAAACCAACCCTCTTCTTGAGCCCAGTGATTCCATAGCTTGAATTAGTGCAATCACATACAGCTCGACACTGAATATTATTTTCAAAAGAGTTGTTGTCTTGAACGCTATATAAATTTTGTTTCCTGTGAAAAGTTTGACATTCTGTGGCCAACAATGACTTGACTCGGAATGCTTTAAGTCATTACCCGCAAAACGTTTGGAATACATGTCTTGAACTGTCAATTTGAATAGACACATATCCAATCTTTGTTTGTATAGTTACATGACTAGTTAAATCGAGTTTCCATTTGCCGTGTTCAATAACGGATTGCTAACTTTTCTTTATGAATGTGGTAAATGTATCACACAATGAATTATTAGTCCGTAGAGGTTTTTTTTTCATGATATGTTTGATAATTACAATTTCATCGCTAATAGTTGATTTTGAAAGAATAATCTAATTTTCCTTTGTTTAGATTCTCCGGCTATCATGAAAGAGAAGCATCAAGAAAACACACAAGCAATATTTTTAGAAATTCAGTCAGTAAATTTATTTATATTATTTGTGTTGCTTGAATCTTATCTATGCTTTTTAATGGTAGATTTTATATGCTCTATTTCTTACTCTCACATCAATTTAAAAGCTTGCGAGTATAAAACTGTATTAAAAATATTTAATATCATAATAATTAGCCGATAGACAATTTAAATTGAGAACCCTCCACAAGATTCTCCTTATGTCTTACGCCTGAGTTGACGACGGTAAAATTTTCTGCCACGAAAAAGTGCAGGGTTTGTTTTGATATACACCGCCGGGCCCACAAGTCTCTGTTTTTTAGTTTACGGATGTAGTTCCATCCCAAGAAATTTATTTTCCTTCCATAATATTCGTTCCCATTGAATGTGTTTAATAACAAATAAAACCTATTAAAAAACAACTTTATTTTTAGAAAAGGTTGCTACGATGTTTTTAGTTCCTGCCGACAGGCAGGTAACTATAGCAACCTTGCATGCAATAATGATTTTTAGTTATCCAATCAAATTACAGTATTTTTTAGGTTTTTTATTTTTTTTCAAATGTTTCAATATTAAAAATATTTAATAATTAGTAATAAATCATTTTTCTCAATTATGATTGATAGATGCTGTTAATTTTTTTTATTAAAAAAACTATTTAGCACATCTTTTATTACACTTTTGGCTGGATATATTTAATGTTGGCTAACCAAATTTGTGGCTGTTAAAAGTACACGTGAGGAATGTCATTCCAGCTGGGACTGTTTCAACAACACAACTTAATGGGAAATTTGTGTAACTTTGGGCAAAGTTCTATATCTTAATTTAATTATATTATACTAGCATATAAATTGACAATTACCGCCTCATCAAGTAATTTATATTATATTGCTGGCAAATAAATTTAGAATATACCTTATGCTTAAATCATTAATTTTTTTTGTTTAATAGTTGGAAAGCTATTATATTAATATTAATACGCTGCAGGAAAGCTCTCTAAAATTAAAAAAATTTAAAACTAATGTACATAGTGCATAAGATGGGGCCCCACTCAAATTAGTTTGGGAGTCTTCCCATGGGATTTGAAGTAGGTTAGGTTTTTTTCAATTAAAAAGTAAATTATAATATTGTGATTGTAAAATTAGTTAGTATTTAATTTTTATTTTATTGTTGTGTATATTTATTTGAATGTTTAATGCATATAAATGTATTCGTGTATTAATACTATTATAATTAAAATATTTATAAATTAATACAATGATAGTAAAAATAATAAATCTTATGTGTTGGGTCTAAAAAATAATTTTTTTATATAAGAATATTCTAACATAATATTTTATTGTTTGATTGTATGTAAAATAATCAATAATATTATCTTTTATTTTATGTTTTGAATATGAATTTCTTAAAAAGCGAAGATTATTAAGAAAATAATGAAAATTAATCTAGTCAATATAACAATCACTTCCAATATGAAAAATGCATATACAAAAGATTTCAAGAGTTTCAAATGATCATCATAATCATATAAATAAATATGCAATGGAGGAGCTACCTTAAAGCACCCCTAACCAGATTTTGTCTAATATTTTTCAAAAAAACATTGATTATATCCATCTCATAGATATCTATAGTGGGAAAAGTTTGTTTGCCTTTGATGGCTTTATTTTTATTTTCGCATACTAGATTTTGATGATGTACTTTATAAAATAAAATCAATAAACATCAACTAAACATTTACACAATTAAATTTCAATAAAACATCACAAAAATTAATATACTAAAAAACAAAAGAAGATTTTCCCATTTGCTCATGGATTGCATGTGACCACCTTTTCCATTGAAAACAATGTGATTTTGTATATATGAATAATATTTTTCATATATTTTTAAATATATTTATCTTTTTGGTGTTGGTTTCATTGTATATAAAGTATCATATTTTTAACACCTCATTACAAAGAGAAATACCTCGTCTTCATTAGGGAAACACTAAATCTGTATAATTAGATGCATAGTTGATTTGAAGTTATTGCTTACCCATTGAAACTTTTGTTGCACAGACAACATCATGGTCCAAATTAAGAACTTTGATTTTAGTGTATTTTAGTATTGCACTCTTTAGAATTTGCAAAAACTATTACATTCTTGGTGAAAATTACTCCCACTTTACTTCCAATCTTGTATTCATCTACATTTTTATAATTATTAGTAGTTATGAAATGCATTTGGCACATACCAATGACCACACACACTCCTTCCTTCTGCATTCCTTCTTGGAAAAACCATCAAGGTATTGTTGTTCTTTACCATTATACCTAGCATGTACATTAACCTTATGTACCTCCCCTCTACCACCCATACATTTTCTATTATCCTCTACCATCCAATTTTTAACTCAATAGGAACATGATGCTTTGCATCTCTTGTTTGTTGAGAGTATTGTTTTTAATTTTTTAAATTTAAGTATTATTTCTAATTTTTAATTTTTATGATTTTTATAATTATTCACAATAAATTATTAATACTTTGTTACTAAAACAATTATTATTTTTTCAATTTTAATTCTTAAAAATATATTTATTAATAATATTAAGAATTATAAAATAATATTAATAATAATATCAATAATAATTACAAAAGTAAGACTAAAAAATTATGAGTGTGAAAAGAAGAAACTCTTCTGTAAAACCTCTGAAACATCTCCAAGGGCGGGGGAGGTATCTTAGGCAATGGCAGAATAATTTTTCTCCACTTGCGGTCCAAAAAAAATGCTATACGCTCCGCAAACAATTTCAATGCCCTAAATTCAACTACTACAGGGGCTAATGCAACGACTTTAATGCTCAATGAAATTAGTAAAATGGCTCTGAGGGCTTCGAATGGTCGACTCCCTAACCTAAAGCAATCAGAGGCCCCCTCCTCTTCTTCGGCAAGGACAGTCGGGAAGCATACTTTGAGGGCGGCAATGTCTCCCTACAATATTCATGGAAACACTTCTTCTCAGAAGAAGGAGGTTTTCCAAAATAACTCAAGGGTTATATTGAAATATGGGTAACCTAATAAAAAATGGTCTTCTAGATCTCCTCTCTCTTAGGTAGAGACTTTCTCTCGCGACCATGATGATGTGGCTTTTGGAGCAAATAGAACCACACTAGGGGTTAGAAAACCCTACTCAATTGTTTCAAATTTCTCCACCAAAAGAAGGGAGGGTTTTTACCTTAAGCAATGTCCTTCAAACATCCAAAACCTGTTTGGCTTCAATACAGATAACATTATGATAATAAGTGGCAAAGATACTGATGAATTATGGGAATGTTACAATGCTCGAGGACTCTTTGACAAATGGTTTGGTTATGTAGCTTCTTCCTCTGAGGTCCTGAAATGGCTAAAGTCCTTCACAAGAAATCAGATAAGTATCATGAGCCTAGATAATGATTTTTTATTTATCAAATGCAATACTATGGATCTCAAAAATAATTTACCTAAAAATAATCATAGATATTTTAAGGGTTATTGTTTCAAATTTTTTAATTGGAAACCCAATTTCTCCCCCATAGACTTTGAGAAAATTAGGGTTCCAAAATGGTTTCGATTTCCTAATATGCCGCTAGAATTAATCCATAGCCATGTCCTTAAAAAATTAGGGGATTTTCTAGGAGGTTTTGAGGGCTTGGAGGATAATTATCTGGAATCCTCTGATATTAAAATTTTAGCCAATGTTGAGATAGGAAAATCAACATTTGAACCCATCAAAATTATCACAAACCATTCAATATATGAAATTAAACCAGAGATCATTGCAGAAGGCTTCATTCCCAGGTTTGTAATCCCCCCTTCTTAGGAGTCAAAGAAAATATGCCACAAGGCAAAGAGGGATGTGGAATTAAACATAAAATTCAACCCTAAGGGCGGTTTTATGTTTAATAAACAAAATCTCTAGGCTAAGGTATCAAAAAACATTCATAAAAAAGCAGAAAGCGAAAGGAAAAACATTAACATTGAAATCACACTTAATGAACCAGTAAAGGAACAACGATGGATAGATATTGTGAATAAATAGAGTGATTTGCAAAATACTACTCCATTAGCAGATATGGCATCCACAAAATTAAATGATAATAGCCCCCTAAAATTCGAGACCAATCCCATTAACCAGGAGGTTTTATCAGCTCAAGATAAGATTCCGTCAGAGAAGGATGTAGCACTAAGCAACCTTGCTCCGAATACGGATGACAGGGTTAAAGGTCTAAAAAAAAAGAAAAAGAACAAGAACAAAAAAGGCAAAGGAAAAAACAAAAAAAGAAAGAACAAAAAGGGAAAAAATCACAACACAGATAATAGTATTAAGGATGTGGATGTGGATGCAAGGAGAGAATTAGAAGATAAATGTATACTTGAGTATGTGGGCAACTCTATCACAAATGACCTCATTGAACTATTTATTGATGAAATAGCTAATGAGGAAGAACTAGCATTATGAAAAACACTGCTAGCCAGTGAATTATGCAAACCTGACATCGAGGTTTTGATAAATAACCCCTTTGTTAATGTTACAACAAAAAAATTGGAATGCCTAGGCATTGCTAACTCCATGGAGAACTGCTCCCCTCTAGACTATGCCATTGACCTAAAAAAGTAGGGGAGGAAATCCATTTCTGAATTACTTACTAGAGCTGGATGCACTGTGGGTCAGACTAAAATCACAAACCTTTTTGAGGTAGGGAAGGGGAAGATCCTTCCCACTGGATTATGAAACTCCTTATGTGGAATGTTAGGGGCATGAATGCCCCTAACAACCAAGGTATCTTAAAGTGATGCATTGCTAAATACAACCTGGAATCATTCCTAATAGAAGAGACCAAACTAAATAACAACGAACTAAAAAACCTAAAGAATAAATTAGGTATTAGAGAACTTGAAGGTCAAACTGCCTATGGAGCATCTGGTGGACTAGCCATCATATGGGACCCTAGGCAAATTTCCATCAAACTTATAAGTAGAAATCCGAATTGGATGTGTGGAAGGGTTTCAAGCATTAAAAGTAACTTAAACTTCATTATAATTAATGTTTATGGCCCTATCCAAACACAAGCAAAAAAATAAGTCTGTGATTAAATTGAGAATTTCCTTCTAAGTGACACAGAACAAACATACCTAATTGGTGGGGATTTTAATGCAATTTTGGATCCCAAGGAAAAATGGGGTGGCAATAATAAAATGACCCAATCATGTTTAGATTTCAGGAACTGGACTCATAAATGCAACTTGTTGGAATTAAAAGCCAGAAATGAAGCCTTCACCTGGAATAATAGAAGACAAGGCTTCTGCAACATTGCAAAAAAACTTGATAGATTCTTCCTGTGTGGAAATCTGACACAGTCTTCTGAATCCTTTGTCCTCTTGTTCTCAGGATCAGACCATTTTTCGGTCCAATTAATTATAGCAGAAGAACTAAAATCGACAAAAACTCCCTTTCGCTTTGAAAAAATGTGGCTCAGAGATGAAAATTTATTACAACTTATTGAAAATTGGTGGAATGAAACTAAAGTCATAGGTTCCAAGACTTTCAAAGTAGTTACCAAACTTAAAAAGATTAAACAACAATTAACAATTTGGAATAAAGAACACTTTGGAAATATCTTCACATAAAAAATAGAGATTGAGAAAGAGATGGAGATTATTAATGAAGAGGTGATCAAGTATGGGATGAATAACATCCTATATCAAAAAGAAAAAATCAATTTGGCTCGATATGAATAAATCTTAGCTCGTGAAGAAATTTATTGGAAATAGAAATCTAGGGATCATTGGCTTGAGGCTAGTGATAGAAACATAAGCTTCTTTCATAATAGCACAAAACATCGTAGAACCATAAATAGAATCAACAAGATTAAATTGGTATTAGGGGACTTTAGTGAAAATCTTGAGTTAATAGTCGAGGTAGCAGTTGAGTATTTTGAGACTATCCTTAACAACAGGGAGGGCTCCAAATGGACTAAGGAGAGTGACTTTTTAAAAAAAATCCTAAAACTAATATCTAAAGAACACAACCTAATGCTTAACAAAAAATTAACTTTGGGAGAAGTAGAATCAACTTTATTCCAAATGTGTCCAGATAAGGCCCCTGGTTTTGACAGGTTCCTAGCACACTTTTTTCAAAAATGTTGGAGCTTCATGGGCAAGGAAATCACTGAGGCCTTAGAAGGAATGAGAAAATCAGGGACAATTCTCAAAGAACTAAACAATACATTCATATCTTTAATCCCAAAGAAGGAGATAGTGGATAGTTTTGAGGACTATCGTCCAATAGCCTTATGTAACACCCTTTATAAATTACTCACAAAACAATGGCAAACAGACTACTCACCCTTCTCCCCATAATAATTAGTGAGGAACAAATAGGTTTTGTGCTGAACAGATCCATTTATGATGGTATAATCATTGCTCAGGAAGCTATCCATTCAATACAAAACAATAAAGCACCAAGTATGATGATCAAACTGGATATTAAAAAAGCATATGATAAAGTAGATTGGCACTTTCTTTGCAAGTGTCTAGAATCTTTTGGGTTTAATAAGCAATGGATTAATTTGGTCTTTGAAGGTATTGCTCCACCTAGGGTTTCAATCCTAGTCAATGGGGCCTCAGAAGGTTTTTATGAAATCTCTAGAGGCCTGAAACAAGGGGATCCCCTTTCCCCCTTTCTTTTCATCATAATGGCATAATCACTGGGAAGAATGATCAATTGGGCCAAAGAAAAGGAACAACTAACTGGTATTAAAATTACCTCTAACCTGGAACCTATTACCCATCAACAATTTGTTGATGATACCATGCTGTTTGGATCGACCAATCCTATAGAGGCAAAAACAATTAAAAAAATCCTGAATAGCTACACTAGCATCTCTGGTCAATAAATTAACACTTTGAAGTCTAACATTACCTTTTTCAACACAAATAAAGAACTACAAAAGAGAATTCTTAAAATCCTTCAATATAAAGTAGGAGAATTACCGTGCAAATATGTGGGGCTCCCCATAGACAAGGGTATTAGATCATCCAATCTCTGGAATTAGGTTGTCTCCAAAATCACAAACATAATATCCTCATGGAAAGGAAAATGGTTATCCTCTACTGGTAAGGCCACTATGATCAAAGCGGTTCTCTCAGCTATGCCTATTTACCAACTCTCATGTATGGACCTCCCTGCATCTAAGAGAAAGGAAATTACAAAACACATAAGAACTTTTTTTTGGCAAGGCTCTAAAGACAAATTCAGACTTCCATTGATCACATGGGATAAGATATGCTTACCTAAGGAGATGGGAGGCTTGGGCATCAAAGACCTTAATATCCAAAGCAAAGCATTATGGGCTAAGTTAGTTTGGCGCATGTATACTAACCCCAATGTTAAATGGGCACACACCCTTTATAACAAATATCTGCATAACCAAGATCCTATAAGTATCTTCAGGATAGCCCACCCTCCTAAGGTCTCTAGAATCTGGAACTTTATGCTTGACTATAGAAGTATCATAATAGACAATCTAACATGGTGCATTGGCAATGGGTAGGATGTCCTTTTCTGGAGGGATTCCTGGGGAGCTCATCCTCCCCTCAATTCTCTTCATAATTTCAATAAAATCATACCTACCCTTGAAGAACTCTAGGGTGTTCATGTAAAAGATTATGTGGAAGAATTTTGCATTGGGCACCTTAAAACATGGAGATGGAAATCAATAGATCATCTAAACATTCTGGCCCTAGAGAAATCCCTCCTATCTAAGATCCTAGCCTCAAGAAATGTTGCCCTCTCTTCTAAGGCTGATAAACTGATATGGGATGGATCCAATAAGGGGAGATATGAAACAAAGGATGGTTATATACATCTGCTAAATAAAAATTATAATCCATGCTCCAATCTACCCTTAACTCTGTGTTAGGATAAAAGGTGTCTTCTGAAAGCAGGTCTATTTGCATGGATGGCTATTCAAAACCAAATCCTCACCAATGATACCTTTAAGAAACTTGGATATGAAGGTCCGAGCAGGTGTCCATTATGTGAAAAAGGAAGAAGAAAATTCCAACCATCTCCTAGTAACCTGTGATTATGCTCATAACTGCTGGGGATGGTTAAGAAATCAGCTGATTTGGTATACCCCTATTCCTAATAATATTTTTGATCTTTTCCACGCTTGGCTAATCTGAAACAAAAGGTTGCATGTTTGAAAATTTATGGATCATTGCCCCCTCCATTATGATTTGGGAAATTTGGAAGGAAAGAAATAGGAGGATTTTTAAAGATAGCAAAATGCAATGGTATCAATTGACCAATAAAATTGAAGCCACCATAGTTGAAATAATAAATAACCAAACCTCAAATTATCAAAGAGATGTCAACATGACCCACCAGGATGAAATAATGAAACTAAGATGGAAAGGTCTAAAGATACCCCCCTTCATTGGCAAAGGTCCCCCATCAAATTGGATGCTACGTAAGGAATTTAAGTGGCTCCCTCCTATTAGTGGATGGTTTAAACTAAACTTTGATGGAGCCTCAAGGGTTAACCAGGGAAGAACGGGTCTTGGCTGCTGCCTTCACAATTCAAATGGGGAGGAGGTGGCCTATATGGCTATCACCTGCGGCAATTGTACAAATAATGTAGCAGAAATGCAAGCACTTGTTGTTGGAATTAATCTAGACATTATACTCAATATTAAGAGGATCGTCATTGAAGGATACTAACAAATCTACCAAGTGTTTGCGAAACTAACCATACAGGCCAAATAGGAATATCTCGGGCAATTAAGGGATACTATATACAACGAAAGAACTACTTCAGAGCCAAGCCGTTGAAAGTTGAGGAAAAATGATTATTGAAATTGTAATTTAGGGCTTGTAAGGGAAGGGAAAAATAGAAACACCCTCCCACTTGATCACCCTGGCCCGGGGTGATGATGTATTAAAATCTGAAACTATTGTATAAGATTAGCTGGACTATGGTCCCGGGCAAGGATGAAGGTTTTCTCGCCTCCACTCTTTCCTACCGGCGCTTGCACGAGTGGAGTAATGTATAATTTCAAAATGATTAAGAAAATTCTTGGCCTCGGCCTCTTATTGATCAAAAAAAATAAAAATAATAATAATATTAAGAATTTTTTTTTCTGAATTTTTATTTTATAAATAAATTTATTCATAATTGATATTTAGTATAGAAAATAATTATTCTTTAGTCAATTTTAGTTTTAAAATATAAATTTATTAATAATAGTAGGAATTAATTATTTTTAAATTTTATTTTTTAAAAATAAATTTATTTAACAAAAGTAAGAATTAATTTTAATTTTTTAAAAGATTTTAAAGAAATGGATAATTATTAAAAAAAAAAAAAAAATTAATTATAGATATTTCGTAAATTATTAATTAAAAAATTAAATAACAATTTCAATTATTTATTATATTGATTATTAATTATTTAAAATGAAAACTATAAAAACCCAACATTTTTTAGATTTTAGATTTTAGATTTTGGCAACATGATATATAATTTTATTAGAAATTGATCATTTTTTGGATTTTAATAAAGTAGACACAAATCTAAAATCATTTGATGACGAAATTAATGTTTGAAGACTTGTGACTCAAATTGCGTAAAACACACTAGACATTGAAACAAACTAAGATATTGTTATGAGGGTAGTGATGCAACTTTTCTAATTAGAGTACATTCCATAAAATCAAGACTCTTTCAAGAATTGTGTCAAATAGTTCACATTCTTTGTCTATCCTCCTATATTTTTCATAAATTTTAAAAGGGTTTATGCAACCACAATATTTGAGAAAATCCTTTTCATACTATGTTTTGATGCATATCTATACTTTGTTCCAAAGTTACTTTCTTAGCAATATGGATGGAGTCTTAATAATTATGAACATTTTTAGAAAAGTAGAAAGTCTATTACCCTTATTGGTCAATGCACATAGAAATACATTAACTTAATTTACAATATCTTGTGTATAGAATTATATTTTTTGTTTATATAATTTTGAAATATAGTCTTAAAAATAGGTTAATGATTTTAAAACTTAGAAAGATGGATAAACTATTAATTAAAATATTAATATTTTTCAATAATAGTATAGTTGAAAAGTTTATTAAGTAAAATTTAGATTGTGAATTTTTTATTGTTATATTAGATTGCAGCTAACATCATGACACCATGATTTGTATGAAGGCAAGAAGCCATATGAGAGCAAGCTATAAGTTGATATAGTATTTGCAAACCACTTTCAATTCACTAACACTTTATAGAACTCAAAAATCTTCATCAAATTGGAAGATTATGTCAAAAAATGGATCCGAAAACAGGCAAATTTTGGCAGACAGCGAAACCAAGAATTAAACCGCGGAAAACCGTCTTAAAAAAATTAAGGTATACTGACGCCGGGTTTTATGAACAAAGCAAGGCTTCGAAAGAGGATACCAGCGATACAGGTTATTCTGGCTACTGTTTTAATTGTTGGTTATATGGACACCGAGCTGTGGATTGCCGTCAAAAGAATGTGAGTTCCCCAAGCCCTAACTACGATCATCTTAAAGCTTTTATTGCCAAGCAAAAACAGAAAAGCTTGGAAGAAAGCAGAGATTCAAAAGGGATTTTTCCCTTGGTAAATAAGCCTACCCTGGGATCTAGGGTTTGCATAGACAAGAAATCTGAAAAACGCACTACTACTCGGCTTCCAAAAGTCTTCACTGTAAAGGATTTAGATAGACAGTTGATTCATTTTGCCAAAACAAAGTATGCACTGCAGAATTCAAGCAACCTCGGGATTGTGGGGGCCCTAAAACCCAGAGCTGAACTGGCTAAGCAATCCAATGATCCCCATTCTGCCTTGGGGAGAGGGGGTTTTCAGTGGCCCAAGCGGATCCCGGGGTTGCTAGGTTGAGAGAATATGAGTGGCAAGAGGTAAAAAGCAAGAAGAAGGTAAGATCACATTTTGTGGAGAGAGTGGAGATTCCTCTAAGTAATCCTTTTGATACATTGAGATTAGAGAAGATTCTCTCCAAACATCAGCTCTTATTCTCCCCCCCACATTCGCAATGGGGTTTTGGGAAGGAAGGGAAACTTCAGGGATGAGAATCACAAACGCACTAAGCTAACTAGATCAAATCCAGTTCACACCCCCCCTTCCTTTTCGAAAACCCTAAGTATCGGATCAGGGTATGCTGCGGCTGGCGAGAATATTGAGGATCATTCTTCAGAGCCTCATACACATAAAGACAGGTATTACTCTCTCCCTCACCGTCGATTGGTTGGTAAGCATCCAGTCCATAAACCCAATCTCACGAAAGGTGAACAATTAAAGGTATCTAACTCTGTTTATACACCGCCACATAGGCGAAATAGTAAGCATTTATTTGATCATAATAGAGATAGGACAATTTCTAATTATGAATCTAACAAAGTAATCCTAGAAATCAAATCTATAGCACAGAATCAAAACTATTTTGCAGAAGCAGGTCTTATTGTGCACTGGAAAGGAGTTGGAGCGAGTTTACTGGACATCACAGAAGTCCTAGAAGCAATGCTCCCATGTGAGGTAAGTATCACCGCCCTCATAGATTTCTTCTTCCTAATAGATTGTAAAAATTCAGAAACCAAAAAGGTAGTATTAGATAGTTTTAATTTAAAATTCAGGCATGAATCCTTTTTTGTAACCAATTGG
Source organism: Cryptomeria japonica (assembly GCF_030272615.1). Classification (NCBI taxonomy): domain Eukaryota; kingdom Viridiplantae; phylum Streptophyta; class Pinopsida; order Cupressales; family Cupressaceae; genus Cryptomeria; species Cryptomeria japonica. The sequence continues at coordinate 635,726,446 of NC_081412.1, forward strand.
ATGCCTTTGTTCAATCCTTTACACCTAGAAAACTTTGTAGTAGAAAAAGCTATTTGTCTTAGGAATTTACCAATAGAACTTGCTAGCTTAGAATCAATTACCAAAATTGGTAACAAAATAGGTAAATTTATTAGAATTTGTGAAACTATGCCAAACAAATCTGAGAAAATTATCATTGTGAAGATGAATATACATCAGCATTTCATACCTCATATTAGTTTATGTTTTAATTCGAATACAATTATCATTAATCCAATTACCATGGAAAATTTCTTAGAAACTAATCTTAACACTATGAAACCTAGAAAATTAACTAATCTCCTAGATAGGAGTTTAGATGTAAACATCAACTTTCATTCGAGTAAAGGGGGCTTCACAATTACAAATGTAAAGGAATGTTCCACGGACAATCTACCTCCCCCACAAATAGTCGAACACCCCTGTAAGCCTAATAAGGCAGTTGAGGTAATTGGCAATCAAGTTTTGGTCGCTGAGGAACCTCCATTTTTTATGGGGAATCTTACCCCCCATAATATACCTGCTGAAATCAACAGACATGATCCTTTGGTTGATAACCATGTCAACCTAAATTCTGCAAGGATTGAAACACAATCAGAAATTAAAGATAGGCTCCAATCACCCAGATCGGTAGCCCAAACTGTTCCTACTAGTCATCCTACACAGTCTCCTAATTGCATAGAGGACAATCTAACATCCTCTCAGAATTATGATCCTTCAATTGCAACATCACAAGGTTACCCCTCTAAGGATGGAAAATGCACCAGAGAAGTTACAGCGGATTATATAGGGGAAACCTTAACTGATGAACTACTGGACCTATTTACAAATGAAATCTGCGATGAAGAGGAGCTTAGATATCAAAAGGATGTCCTAATTAAAGAAATCTTGTTGCTTAGAAATTCTGCAGAGGATAATGACGCCTCATTAGTAAGTCAACAAGAGGTTGAGGAACTAGTAAATAAGACCCCTATGAAAGCCCACCCTAATGATCTGGATATGATGATTGAATCCTATGGACAAGAGAACATTGATGCTGAAGATTCACTCATTGATCCAGGAAGAGGGTATGGAAATGAAGTTCCGATAGAGGCCCCTAGTTCCTCTCCTCTGCTTAAAGATAATGCAGAAAATAGCATAGAAAACATTGATGGTATTTTTGGTATTACAAATGAAGATAGAGAACTAGGTATTGCCACTAATTTGGAAGGATTATCTTCCCCCAAAATAGACAAGATTAAAAAGAAAAGGGGTAGGAAATCTTTCATAAAGCTTAGAAACATAGCTGGCAATGCTGATAACCAAATAAAGATCTTTGACATTCTGAACAGTGGGAAGGGGAAGTGCCTTCCCAAGGACCAATGAGAGTCACATCCTGGAATGTTAGGGGCCTAAACGCCCCTAACAAACAAAGACTCGTTAAGAGTTATCTAAAAAACTTTGATTCGGAAATTATAATCTTACAAGAAACTAAACTAAGTATAGATAAAAGCATAAAATTAAATAATAAACTTGGCATATGGAAATCAGAATTTGAACCAGCAACAGGGGCATCAGGAGGCCTAGCAGTCTTATGGGACCCCCGAAAAGTTTCTTCCCAAGTCTTGTCTAGTAGTAGCAATTGGATGGTCCTTAGGATTTGCAGCCTAAAATCTAACCTAAAATTCAATTTGATTAATATTTATGGTCCTACACTAAACATAGAAAAGAGAAGGGTTTGGCAGGAAATCCAGTCTATACTACAATCAAGCAAAACAGAGACGCATATCCTAGGAGGAGATTTTAATGCTATTTTGAACATCAATGAAAAATTTGGTGGGTCCAAGTACATTTCACAATCTCAAAAAGATTTCAGTCAATGGGTCACAGATAACAATCTAATTAATATTGAAACCATCAATGGGTCTTTCACTTGGAATGACAGAAGAATGGGCTTTAGTCATATCGCGGAAAACCTAGACAGATTTTTGTTTTTTGGAGAAATGGATAGTTTTGACCAACTCTTAACTGCAGAGATTCTTCCAGATGCTGGATCGGACCATTTCCCCATTAGATTGACCATTACTGAGGATTGTAAACCTAATAGGAACCCGTTTAAATTTGAATTCATGTGGTTCCAGGACCAAGAACTTATCAACCTTTTGGAGAAATGGTGGAACCAAACAACAGTTGAGGGTTCTAAGATGTATAGTCTAGTTAATAAACTCAAAATTATTAAAAACAAAGTCTTGGAATGGAATAAAAACAAATTTAATAACATCTTCGAAGAAAAAATTCAGACCGAACAAGAATTAGAGAATCTTAATAACATAGTCATATCCCAAGGCATGAACGAAGCAAGCTATCTAAAAGAAAAGGAACTCATGGCTAAATATAATTCAATTTTACTGAAAGAGGAAATCTATTGGAAACAGAAATCCAGGGAAACCTGGCTTAAAGAAGGGGACAATAACACCAAATTCTTCCATCAATCAACCAACCTAAAGAGGAATATTAACAGGATTTCCAAGATTAAAGATGATAGGGGGCAACTCTTGGAAAACCCCAAAGATATCGCAGCTCATATCACCAAATTTTATAACTCTCTTCTTAATAATTTGGAAGCAGCTAATCTTCAAGCACAAAATGAAATGTTAAAGGCCATACCCAAATTGATCACGGATGAGGATAACATCATGATGAATAGCAGATTCACCTTGGAAGAAGTCAAGACTGCATTATTCCAAATGCAGCCAGACAAAGCCCTTGGGCCTGATGGTTTCCAAGCGGGTTTCTTCCAAAAATGTTGGCACTTTATGGCAACAGACATCTGGCAAGCGGTAGAGGCAACCAGGAACTTGGGTACTATCTTATCGGAAATCAACAATACCTTCTTCACTCTTATTCCCAAGAAAAATGATTGCATCAAAGCAGGAGATTTTCGGCCTATATCGCTTTGCAACACTATTTACAAGATATTATCTAAGTGTTTGGCGAATAGACTTAAAACTCTTCTGCCGATTTTAATCTCAGAAGAGCAAACCAGTTTCATAACCAATAGATCGATCCTAGATGGCATTATCATTGCCCAAGAATTAGTCCATACTGCACAAGCGACCAAGGAACCAAGTATGTTTATTAAAATTGATATTCAAAAGGCATATGACAAGGTGGATTGGAGATTTCTTTGCAAATGCCTGGAAGCCTTTGGATTTTCCAAGCAATGGATCAATCTCATCTTCAAATGTATCTCTACCCCTAAGATCTCGGTCCTCGTTAATGGTACTCCAGAAGGTTTTTTTGGTATATCACAAGGCATCAGACAAGGTGACCCATTGTCGCCCTTTCTATATGTTATCATGGCGGAAGCCCTAGGGAGAACTATCACAAGGAAACAATCAGAAGGTAAGATTACAGGTTTAAAAGCTGCAGATAACATTCCGTACATTACGCACCAACAATTCGCGGATGATACAATCCTCCCTGGATCCGCCAACTGTCAAGAGGTGAAGGCCTTCAAAGATGTCCTTAACCTTTATATGAAGGCCTCTGGTCAACAAGTCAACTCTCAAAAATTAGAGATCTTCTATATTAATACCTTGCCTAATTTGGAAAAGAAAATCTGTGATATCTTTGGTTTTAAACCAGGCTGTTTCCCTTGTAAATATCTTGGTATCGAGCTAGATAAAGGTCTACAATCTTCCAAACTTTGGAAACAAGTACTAGAAAAGGTCCAAGATAAGAAGAGTTCTTGGAAAGGTAAGTGGCTCACTAAGCCAGGAAGAACCATAATGATTAAATCAGTTTTATCTGCCATACCAACTTATCAAATGTCTATTCTCCCGCTACCTACTACTATCAAGCACGACTTAGATAGGATGTTGAGAGAATTTTATTGGCAAGGCTCATCCGAGGAAAAGAAACTTGCCTTAATTAAGTGGGATAACCTTTGTAAACCTGTTTCTATGGGTGGGCTAGGGATTAAGAATTTACTGTGGCAAAACCGTGCCCTAGGTGCCAAGCTAGTTTGGCGACTCTTGAAGGAGCCTAACACTAAATGGGCTTCTATTTTGCTACACAAGAATATCCCACAGGCCGATCCCATTAATATCTTTAGGGCCCAATCCCATGTTAAAGGATCGTGTGTCTGGAATTTCATTAAGGACTCTATTGGCATAATCAGCAAGTACCTCACTTGGGATGTGGGTCTTGGGGACCGAGCTTTGTTTTGGGAGGACTCCTGGGCAGGTTTCCCCTCGCTACTCAAGGAAGGTTTCTCGCCCAATTTCATAGAAACTTGTAAAGATAGATTTGGGATTTACCTTAAAGACTATATTAAAATAAATGAAGATGATGTATTAAACTCAAGAGGTCTTCCTTCAGATCTACAAAGTCGGAAATTATTCAATATTATAAAGGATAGAAGCATCACTATCAAAAATCGTTCGGATTCCCTTATATGGGCTGGATCCAATAATGGGGAATACTCAGTTAAGGATGGATATAAGACCATAATTCGCGAGAATCATATGGATCATTTAGACATTCCCCTTAATCTCTGTTGGAACAAAGCCTGCCTTCCCAAGGCTGGGATGTTTCTTTGGGCAGCTTTGCAGGACAGAATCTTAACCGCTGATAGGATTCGTAAACTAGGCTTCGAGGGGCCTTCTAGGTGCCCCTTATGTGAAAACCAGGAAGAGGATGTGAATCATCTCCTATTAAGCTGCCCCTTCACCCAGAAGTGCTGGAATTGGCTGCAACAGTCCCTCGATTGGAAGTCTGCTCTACCTGCGGACCTGTTGGGCCACCTCAAAACCTGGCCAGCTCTGTACAAAGACAACCTATATAAGGACATATGGATTATATCCCCCTCCATCCTAGTTTGGGAAGTCTGGAAGGAACGTAACAGAAGAATCTTTACAAACCATAAATTAGATTGGAATAGCATCACCAATAAAATCCAAGCTTCAATATCAGAAAAGATCAATAGCAAACTGCGAGACACTACGTGCTACGAAGACTCTTTCAGAACTTGGGACAACAAGATCAGACTAAAATGGCCCTCATTGATCGTACCGAAACTTTTTGGTAGAGGAGGTAACAAATCAAAATCAAATAGGTCTAATTGCACCTGGATCCCACTGGAGAAAGGTTGGGTCAAGCTAAATTTTGATGGGGCCTCCAAAGGCAACCCTGGGGTTGCAGGTATTGGTGGGATTATCAGGAACTGGATGGGAGAAATTATCTCTAAATTCTCTCAACCCATCAAACCCACTACAAATAACATGGCAGAATGCCTGGCGGCACTCGAAGGCCTTAAAATCTGCAAAAGACTCAATTTTCCAAAATTAATTATTGAAGGAGATTCTCAAATTATCATTAATGCCATCAGAACTAAAAAGACACCAAATTGGATACTAAATTCTAAAATTGAAGAAATTAATCACATTCTTGAGTCCTTCCCTGAGATTCTTGTAAAACACACCTATCGGGAGGGCAATTCTGACGCAGACAATCTAGCTAATTTAGGAGCAAATGGTATATCCATTTTGGAATAATTTAATTTTGGTTTTCTCCTATATTTTTATACCTAGTCTTGATAACTTATAGTTTCAATATTGATTGTATCCTCCTTTTGAGATGTTGTTAGCATTAGGGGATTTTGCTTACTCCGCTTTCCCTTTTAGAGAATGATTGCGGTGCTGAACTATTAGTTGGATTTGCCATCATTAATATATGCATTTGCTTGTGGCATATAATTACTCGACACTCGTTCCCTTGATTGTGCTCACCCCTACATGTGTACCGCCTTCTTAACTCTTCCAGCTATCGATGGAGCTTACTAGATCTTTCTAGAGTCACCAGTCTATACCTATATAGAGGTCTCTCCATATGACTGACTGTTCTCCTAAGGACCTTAATAGTACTATAAGTTGTTAATGCTAGAATTAATCTAGGTTCATTATTTGTAGTCATGATGTAGATGTGGGCGGCTTGATGTTTTCTGGTTCTCTTTCATTAGGTCCTCTACTAACGATTAACTGCAAAATGATATCTAGATTATTACTTGTAGTTTTAATTTATTTATTTAGTAAGATTAGGTAGATGTTACTAATGTTTATAAATAAGATTACATGTATTTTTGTATTTTTATCTTACCAGTATGTATCCCACTCCTTTATGGTCTGTTTAGGATGATTATTATGCTCTAAATTGCTAACCATGATTTCTAATGAGGTACTCTCGGAACAAGGTCTCACTGCCTAAGGTAAATTTATTCTTAAAGTTGATAAGTTGACCATTGGTTGTCAAGGAAAGTGTTATGCATTTCAGGAGGAAGGACTCAACTCGGCACCAAGTATAAGCTCCCTTTGAAGTTATAGGACCGCAGAATGATATCTCAAAATGTGATCAAAATTGTAACTATCATGGTCATTATAATTTGTAAATTGTTAATTGTTAATTTTTTCGGTAGTGGGTATGCCCACGGACCTATGTATTTATGAAATCTCGACAAAGCTCGAGTCGTGGGAATGCCCACGTATATTTCTATATCAGGTATAGGACTTTTGTCCCGGGCAAGGCTGGAGGTTTTCTGGACCACACTCTTTCCTACCAGCGCCCGCAGCGAGTGGGGTTATACTGTAAAAATTATTTTTAATATTAATAAAATTTTGGCTTCGGCCTTTTACCGATCAAAAAAAAAAAAAAAAAAAAAAAAAAATCTTCATCAATGCTTAATCATTATGTACAAAATGCCATCTATTACATACAATTTTCTAAATATCATGGGATCACATATTTAAATTAAGGTTTGAATTTTTTTCAACGATGACTCATTCAAATTTTTTTATCCTTGAATTAGTGATATATATTTTAAAAGGGGTTTAATGGATAAATTGTTGAAAACAATAAAATAAGGTAAACTAAATTTGATGATCAAATGTTAGAAATCCATATTAGATATCTCCAATTCAAATCGAAGAAGTTTATAGATAAAAATCTAAAATTTATTTCAATGTCAATTTTCCTTATATACATACTATTGTCTATCTAGAGTAAAACTATGGTATAACAACATAATATTTTTACGTCATAGAAACACCAACAATTTCTAGCTCGCCTTATGCTTATAAATTTATATTGGCCATATACTAACAGAAAACTTACTCCATATACTAGCAAAACCCTCTATACGATGCTATATACTTTCATTTATTCCCTCTTATGCTATATACTTACATCTATCCCCTCTTATACGCCGATACGCCGATCAACAGCTAAAATTACAACATCATACAAATTGAAGGCTCTAGTTTTCACACTTTATTGAAAGTCAATATTCCAATCACAATAGAGAATCCCAAACCATAACTCAATCCAAGTCCCACTGCCCATCCTATCATTTCACCATCTGAATTCTCTGCTTCACCAATTCTCTCAATACTTGTGCAGTTGTCAAAGCCAGAATAGTTGTTGCAGACAGTTACATTGGTAAATGGAATCCCACATAGCTTAGGATTGCCTAAGTAGGACGACTCCACAAACGTTAGAAACTGCCCCCCGCGGGGTACTTTTCCATCAAGCATATTGTAAGACAGATTCAAGAACTGCAAATAACTCAGCAACTGAAGTTCTAATGGAATGTTGCCATTCAGCCTGTTTAGCGAGAAGTCCAAAGACTCTAGCTGATCCATGCGTCCATTGTTTTTGGTATTCAGCCACTGAGATGATTCCTTGAAAGGTTAAGGGCTATCAAGCCTTGAAGAGAGCCCATTTCGGGAGGAATGCTCCCAGATAAGTTGTTGTTTGAAAGATCAATACATTTAAGAATGAAAAGAACTTTAACAAACTCAACATCGCAACCTTTCCAGGAAATTGTAATCTGATTTGCGTACGTAGCACCAGTTGAACTGTATCCTTCGAGATGGTTTGAATTATTCTGCGATGCGTTGACCATTGCAAGCAGGTTTGTAAGGTTGCTTGGAAAAGCTCCTGAAAGGTGGTTGCCAGAAAGATCCAGAATTTGAAGATTCGGAAGGCCAATTACCTGGCGTGGGATACTGCCATGAAAATGATTAGACCTTAAGACCAACACACGCAGTTGTGATAGCTTTCCAATCCAGTGGGGAACGGTTCCTTCCAAATCATTATTTCCCAAATCCAATACTTGCAGAGATCGGCCTTTTGAAATGGGCGAGGGAATAACTCCTCTCAAATGATTACCATTGAGCTTCAATGTATGAATCTTTGAAATGTTGCCCCATTCTACTGGCATTTTACCTTCCAGATGATTTTCCGCCAAATCTAGAACACTAAGAAAAGAACAATTCCTGGTTAAATGAGGAGGAATGACACTGCTCAGAGTATTATTTGAAAGGTCGAGAACCTGCAAATCTGAAGTGCAAATAGAATCTGGAATCGCTTCACTGAGATTATTCCTCGACAAGGATAAGAATTCTGTATTTTGAAGATATGCACCAATATCAGTAGGAATGGAACCATTAAACTGATTCATCGACAGATCCAGCAGATAAGCACCAGCAGGAGGAAGTGGAAGAGCACCTTGTAAGCTGTTATTGTGCAGATCTACATAATTAGAATACTTGGGTAAGGTTAGTCTAGATGGCAATGACCCTGTTAATTGATTACAGCTAAGGTTCAAACTATAAAGGCTGGGTAAGTTCCATATCCAAGATGGAATATTTGTTGGGATACTATTAGCAGATAGGTTTAGATATTCCAAGTCGTATTGGGTCACAAGAAACGATGGAATTCTATCTAAATTGCAAGAGCCTAGTCCCAAATAGGAAAGCTTAAACTGCGGAATCCATGTTGAGTCAATGTTTACAGTTAAGTGATTGTAAGAAAGATACAGGTCATTAAGTCTAGTGAGATTATCGAATACGGAAAGGGAAATGAGGCCGCTTAAACTATTGGAGTCGAGCCAAAGGCTTCTTAAGTTAACAAGATTTGAAATTGTAGATGGAATCGTACCATTCAATTCGTTGGCATAAAGGTGAAGACTAACAAGGGAAGAAAGTGAGTCCAATGAAGGTGGGATTACCCCAGTTAACTTGTTGTAGGACAGCTCCAAAGAAACAAGTTTAGAGAGATTGACTATGGAGAGAGGAATCTCACCTTCAATAGAGGTACTAAATAGACGAAGACTCTTCAAGGACGACACATTCCCTATAGCAGCTGGAATCTCACCTTCAATTCTGGTATTAGACAGGTCAAGACTCTTCAAGGACGACACACTCCCTATAGCAGCTGGAATCTCACCTTCAATTCTGGTATCTGACAGATCAAGAATTTGCAAGAATGACAAATTCCCTGTAGCAGATGGAATCTCACCTTCAATTCTGGTATCTGACAGATCAAGAATTTGCAAGAACAACAAATTCCCTGTAGCAGCTGGAATCTCACCTTCAATTCTACTTTCTCTCAGACGAAGATACTCCAAGCATGAGATATTTCCTACAGCAGATGGAATTCGGCCCTCCATGGCTGTCCCTGAAAGATCAATGTTGGTTAGTGACAAAGAAGACTTTCGTTGTCGAATGAAAGAAATGTCTCCTCCAAGATTATTATTCCAAGAGAGATCAAGTGAGAGCAAGTGGGCAGTCATATTTTCAAACCAAGCTGGTATTTGTGCTGACAAATAGTTCTCTGAGAGATCGAGGTGAAGGAGAGAGGTGAGGTTGAGAAGGGAATTGGGAATTGGTCCTCCAAGCCCACAGTCAGACATGTGGAGTTTTTGAAGGTTGGATAGACTGCCAACAGCTTCACCCCACTCTTTGCTTGCAGAGATGTTCACTGCAGCAAGAGAGAGGTATTCCAAGCTCACCAGATTTGATACGCTTTCCAAACTCACATAAAATTCCCTTACAGAACCCAGAGAGGTTTCATTTACATATCCAGCAAATGACAAGTCAAGAAAAGTGAGACTCTTCAACTTCCGATTATGGGGAGGACTAAATTTACCCTTGAAGAGGTTGTCACTGAGATCGAGGTGCTCCAACTGTGCGAGTTGGAACAGCGATGAAGTGTTGTTACCCTTCAATTTGTATCCACTCAAATACAGTCCAGAAACATGGCCTGTGCGGAGATTGCAACCGACTCCCCTCCACGTGCAGCAATTGAATCCTTGCCAGGAAGTTAGAGTGTTATACTCATCTACAACGGCTGCCTTGAAATCCAGGAGAAGATTTCTTTCAGGGAAGGGGCATGCAATTGCAGGGGAAGTGAAGCAGCATAATATTGTTATGATTGCAAATGCAACTCTGCCAGATGAAAACGTAGCTTCCATGTTTTCGGACACTAAATTCTTATTATCTTTACTTTGAAAGAAAAGAGATCATCAGAAATCAGGGGAAAAGAATGATGAATATATCGCTTAATTACTGTGGTTAAATATTGTTGTGTGAAGAGTGCCGCGTCTGCAAAGAAAGAGGACATCCACACAATAAATTTTTTGTCGTTTTTATGTACTTTTCAAAGGATGGAAAAGTCATACGATGGTAAGGCTAACGTGGGAAACAAGAAATTGCCGTGTCAATATGGAAAATTAACTATGTAAATTGTAACCACACAAATTCTCTCAGATTATATTTCATTCCAATTATTTCCAACATTGACCAATTATCAGTAGATGTCTTGGTTAATGTAGTACAATAAATCAGCACATCACACCTCGCCAGTCCAACTTGCCGCCTTTTCTATTGTTCAAAATTTAAACATTGATATTTTCAATAATATTGATATGTTGAAATGTTTTTAATTTTATAGATTGTAGAAGTCATTATGTATGTATGTATGTATACACAGTTCACTAACAATGTTTTGGTCATTGTAGTACATTCATATTATGGGTTTTCATATATGATTATAGTGTGCCCACTTTTGTATATTTAATTACTTTTTTCTTTTGTTCAAAATTTAAACATTGGTATTTTCAATAATATTGATATGTTGAAATGTTTTTAATTTTATAGATTGTACAAGTCATTATGTATGTATGTATGTACAGTTCACTAACAATGTGTAATGCCCAAACTTTACATGTTGAATGGACATTACACAACCTATTCATGTTGTATTTTTAATTTTTTTTTTTTTTTCTCCATCACTACATAAAGAGTATGCAAAGGTAAAGGTGATAGTATCAATCAACATGTGCCTTTTCCAACCAAGAATAAATGTTAGAATAATAACATAATGCTACTTTTACTTTACGTCACAACTTAATGCACATGTAAATTGAAAGGTATAGTATCAATTAATCAACAACCATTTCAATCAAGATTAAATTTTTCTTTTAATACAATAAGTAATGCCTCTATTATTTTGCAAAGCAACATACCTCCTTCTTACCCAAGTTGCATGATGTACTTTTGTTTTCTCCCATACCTATACCTAAAATATGTCTACATGTCTAGATGTTCCACACAAGGCTAGAAGATAAAAGATACATGATCATCATAATATGCACAATCATCCCTTTAACTAAACCAACCATACAATAGACAACTATTGAATGTGAAAAGAAGAACAAGCTATGCTTAAATATGGGAGAATGTGGAAAGATCAATAAAATTTAGAAGAGATAGACCTAAGGGCCAGACCTAGTGTCTTGGGGCCTCATCGTAGATGGCCTTGCCTACGTGAAGGTGCAGAGACATCGTAGTTCATAAAACAATTAGAAACACATCAATTATAAAGTATAAGAGTAGGTATGCAACCCTTTCTAGTGTCCCATACCCCAAATTGTTCCCTCGGAGGCTACCACCCACTAAGGTGAAATGGAGACAAAATCCTAACCAGTTTGATTACACAATTCAGTCATACATAAAACTCCTAAAAAGGTATTACCATGGACCTACGCATAGGATCCTAATGATAGTAAACCACAATCTTGAAGTAAATCAACATGACATCTTTGAGTAAGTAAAGTATCTCAAGCACCAACATAAACCAAAATATATCAGACCCTATTTAGTAACTCTTATAACCATTTCCAATATAACAGGTAAGTAGAATTAAATAACATTGTTTCAAGCTCAACAAAATATCCAACTCAAAGCTAGCGCAAGTAGACCTTCCATTACAAAATTCACATAAAGAATGCATACATATATAGTAATTACTTACTATATGCTCTCTTGGAAAGATTAGAGAGGCAAATTCTATAAACTAAATTAAGTGAAAGATGGAACACTTTGATTATCAACTCATACTACCACCATCTCAAGAACTTCCTACAACATTGCACTTAATTTATCTATAACTAGACTAACCATCCTACTATGTATTTACATATAACTCAATAATAAGGAATAAGTATTCTCCCATTATTAGATTTCATGGTGGATGCATCTAGTGCATTCCAATCTACTATAATGGACGAGGTCTACCATAAGCAACATTAAAAATAAAAATTGATAAAATGTAGCATCGATAAACTCATTATCATATAATTGACATGATAGCAATAGTTGATACTACATAATCAGAACTACAGTCAAGACCATACCTATAAATCAAGCCCAAGATCAAAAGTTAGACATGTCAATGTCAAGTAAAATCCATAATATCAAGTGATATGCTCCACGAATAACATAAAGATAATAATATTTCTTCATAAATGAACTATATAAACTTAGAATGACCATATAAATAACAAGGAGGTTGATTTAAAGTCGTTTAGTTTTATTGACTCAATAGAAAGGTAATTTATATGAAATCAGTAAGATTTTCAATATGGTTTGTTTTGCAACAATTAACTATAGCTAGGCACAAATAGCATATCCAAAATCTGACGCTTTCTATGAGTAATCTGAAGATGTAGTTTTGAGGAAGGAAATAGGAAAGGTATTTTTGTTACTATTATTCTGATTATTCTAAAATATGTTTTGATATCAAATAAATCCATGTTTTGTATTCAATTAGATTATTATATTTTAATAATGTTATGTAATTAGACAGAATAAAAAATTTAAGTTGTAAACTTGTATGAACTAGATTATATATATATATATATATGGGGCCTTAATGTCCACAATTTCCTGTTGGCAATTTCGAATAATCCCCATCCTTCCACATTTCAGTTGGTATGAGAAAGTAAGCAGATTGCAAAAATCCCTCGATGCATTGTCACATAGTCTATCAAGTTTGCAAGGCATGTGTAGAATGGATTTACTAAAAAGGCTTACAAACGCAAATGACAGACATAAAGCCAAATCCTTTGCCAGTATCCTATCGTCCTGTGTAAAAACAGGTTTTGTTGCAATAGGGTTTCGAATAGCATCAGGGCAAAACGGTAAGGAGAATTTTTGACAGAAATTGTTGTTAGAAATGCATGGGTAAACAGGGTAACAGAACGTGGCATGATCAAAGAGGCGCGGGAACTATCTGAGAGCATGCCTCCAAGAAACGTGATCTCGTGGAAGGTCATGATTGCAGGATATGCACAAGAAAAAGGCCAGTTGAAAAGGCTTTACAAGCTTTTAGAAAATGCATCTGGCAGGAATAAATCCTGATTCAACAACCTTTGCTCGGAACCTGCCCACGTTTGATAAAATGGGAGCTTTTGAACAGGGTATGGGCATGCATCAAGCATGATGGTAGGGGGATATTTGTCGGGTAGTACAGTTGAAAACAATTTATATGCAGGGGAATGTGGAAACCTAAGACAACGCACCTGAAGCGTTTGACAAAATACCTCAAAGTGATGTCGGCTCACGGGATGCCCTTATTGCATTATTTGCAGGAAATAGATTTGATGAAAAGGCTATCGAAACTTCCAAGAAATAGCTGCTAGCGGCTATAAATCCCAAGTCCACAACCTTTCTCCAACGTCCGTCCTTCCTGTGACCATCGATTTCTTTTTTGGGAAAGATTCAGAAACTTTATCTCCTCCCATATTCTCCTTGGCAGATTTGCAAGACCATCGATTTCTTTTTTGGGAAAGACTCAGAAACTTTTCAGCAATATTATTTGGCAGGCCCCCCCCTACCCCAAATTTCCATGTTCCTTCCCCAATTTATGATAAAGTAGATAATCCCCTTCAATAGCTTTCAATTTCATTAAGTTTGTTGTCTATTCTACCTATCCAGAAGCTGTCAATAGTTGGAGTATCCCTCAGTCAAATACCAGTTGTGTTTTAAAGCTTACCCATTTGAATAATTGAATTTTAATTACGTCCACGAGACCCAACGGTCTAAGGGATCAAGATGAAACATGCTAGCCCATTTTCAAGTTCTTTTTTATGTTGGTTCTCTTGATGTGGATCTTTATTAGGAAACTCCTTGTTTTGTGAATTCTTGTCTCTTCAAAAATCTCATTCAAGCTATCCACCTTTAATTCGTTAACAAACTGATTGCGGATATCGTCATATGCTGCACATTTTTTTGATGAAATGTCATTCTATCTCCACTGCCCTCTTACTGCAGAAAATGCACGTCCTTTCTTCCCAGTCCTCTTTGGGGACCTTCCATCTACTAGTTTCATATCTCAAATTATGAGATCCCATCCTTAACTGTGCAATTAGAATTTTGGCCTTTCCATTGATCACGGATCTCAAATACACTTTTTCATCATGTTCCTAGGTGGGGTTAAACTCTTTGATATAGTATGTTTTTTCCCTGCCTAGCTGATTTGTCCACATAACATTCTTAAATAAATTCTACCACCCACTTTTTAATCTCTTCTTTAGTGTTAGGATAGTCATGATGATTTATGTTCCACTTGTTCAACCACTTGCTATTTTGATTTTTCTAGTTCTTTTTCCTACGATTTAGCTCCCCCTCTTCCATGATCATTTTGGGCCAGTGGTGCTTATCCATATTTTCAGCTTTCTTTAGATAACATAAAAATCGAATGGCCACTAATGCTTCAATTAGAAACATACCAACTTCTGCTAAAACAATATCATACAAAATCATTGATTTGACTTTAAGACTGTCGGTAATTAGGTGCTTTTGAATTCTTTCTATTTGTCACCATTTATGATTTGAAATGCTATTCCCCCATACTTCACACCTGTAAAGGATAAGCGACACCACTAACAAACCAAAAAGTGTTTTCTTAGTTTTCCAATCCCATAACTCTTCTTTTCTACATCTATTCTGAAGAAGGTATGAAGCTCTCCAACCTTCTTGTATCCTCTTTGATCTACATGTGTCCCAAGTAAGCCTATTGTGAAAATCAATTCCTAGATACTTGTAATCCGTCACTACTTCTAAGGCGTTGCCCTTGAAGATAAATTTGACTTGTTGCTACTTCTTTTTCAAAGAGAAGGTCACGACTTTAGTCTTGCTGGTATTCAAGTGCATCCCAACCTCTTGACAAAAGAGCTCAAGAGCCTTCAAATGTTGTTCCAAACCGTGTGCTGATTTAGCAATGAGAATAAAGTCATCTGCATATAAAAGCAACTTCACCACGTATCCCGCCTACTGAATACCTTCCCCATTAGTATTGTTTAACCATTCTTCAAGTTTATCAATATATAAACTGAACAAAGTGGGAGAAAGAGGACATCCCTTCTTGACCCCAATGTCACTACCAAAGCACTCTGACATGCCCTCTTTAGTTATGATTTTAGCTCTGACCCGCTCATAAAGTTTGTAAATAGCAGCTCTAAACTCCTTTCGAACCCCAAGTTCTTCCATTTTGTACCAAAGCTTATCCCAAGGAATAGTGTCAAAAACTTTTTTGAAATCAACAAAGTAGCAAGAGGCTTCTCCTCCCTTGCTGTCTAGAAATTTTTCAATGAAATGCCTTACAGTATTGCAATGATCAATGGTGGAATATTTCAGTCAAAAACCTACCTGCCCTCTAGCCCATTTTTCCTCTTTTTCTACTCATTTACTGATTCCGCACTCTATCATGCTTCTGAAAAACTTTCCGAAGAGAGGATTGACCATAATAGTACGGTAATTAGAGGGGTTATTGGTATCTCCACTTTTATGTAAAGGTATAGTGATGCTAGTTGTCCATTCCACCAGAAAGTTATTTTGGTTAACCCCATTAAAGATTTTCTTGATATATGGAGCTAGGAGATGAACTCCCCATTTTAAGAATTCTGCTTGTAAACCATCAATAGCTCATGCTTTACCACTTGCCAAATTCCTTATACCTTGTTTGATGTCTATCACTAAAAAAATCTCGGTTGAAGTGTCGATTGTGGGCGACTTACATTTCTCATTTGTCCATTCATAAAGAAGCTATGCATATTCAACCCACTGAACCTTTGTTATATTATTTTCTATTTTCTTTCTTTTTTGTCGCATCTTCTTCAAGCATCCTTTGGGATTGTGTTTCCCCAAAGCAATTAGCTCCTTCCTTCTCACAGTTACATAACTTTTCTTTTTTGATCTTATCAAGTGTTTGTATGTAGTCTTGTTTCCTTTGTTTGAATCCATCCTTTTGAGAGAATTTTTTGCAGCCTTGCACTCTTCATCATACCAAGGATTAGTAGGGAAGGTATTTGAAATTTTCTTCAAAGGTTTTGAGCACTTAAACCCCTCCAAAGCCTTGTGGATTAAAGAGATCAATATACTACCACCAAAATACTCTCTTTCTCTCTTTCCTCACTTGCCCTCTACATTGTTTTTTGCCAACTGTATGTGTTTTTTCAGAGTTGTCTTAAAGATTTCACAATTCTCTTAATTTAAGAGGATTTTACCTTCTGCGTGGTCCTTCCTAAGGTTATGTTGTTTTTTCTCTTCCTGTATGCCTTTAGTGTTTATGCCAAATTTAATACAAAGAGGCATATGATTAGAATTCATCTCCATGGGATAGATCTCAATATTGAAATTCAGTAACTTAGAAATAGAGCTTTGAGAGTATATTACATAGTCAGCTAGACTTTGTCCATTATGAGTCTTACAAGTAATACCATTAGATCTCAGCCAGTTCTTCATTCCATTACATATAACCATTCCATATAGGCTACAAATACCTAACAACTCTGCCCCATAGTGTGACACATTACCATTCCCATCCAGTGAGGTCCTTTTCCATAGATGATCCTCATTTTCCCCTAGTGATAAGGGGTTACTATCCTCTCCCATGCCACTACTCAGCTGAATAGATTGGTTATTCATTGTCCTAGCATTTTTTATTAAGGGAATACAGGTTTTAAAGGGCCCCTGAAACACTTCACATCAGAGAATCAAAAGATAGTCATCAAAGTCCACCAGAAAAACAAAAGACAACAACCACAGAAAGGATAGCTGGCCGAAGCCAAAAAGACAGCAACAGAAAAAGCTTAACACAAAGAAACTAAACACCAGACAATAGAGAAAACATAGAGAAAACAACCAGGCCTAGGTGAAGTTCTTTAGCAATTCGGCCACTTCTAGCTCCAATTGTTCCATAGTCACAGCAGTCCCCTTGAGATCTTCGATATCCCTGCATTGGTTTTGCTTCTTCCTGGTACTTGCTCTAGTTGTTTTTTCGAGACCAGCTCCCTTATCTTCAGGAGTTCCATCCTTCTCCACAGTAGTGTCCCTCAGGGCCTTTTCCCCCTAGGTCTGTTCATGTTTGCTAATAAGGACCTTGATACTATCAAAAAAAGCCTTTAAAATCTTATCTCTACTCCCCTCTCTTCTTGAGGGTTTGCTCAGTCCCTTCCATCTTCTTTTCAGTTGCCCCAATCCTATTTTCTAGGCTTTTAAAACTATTGCATTGGGCATTGATAATTCCCTCTGCATCACTGATAGCTTTAGTCAACTCACTTAAGTAGTCAGGTAGAGAAATGAATTTTTCAGTGCTAATGGCTTCCATGGCTTCAAGTTTGCTAGCTTCCTGGACCTATTTTTCTTTTATGTTTTTTATTTCTTTTTGTACCCAAAAGAAGACCTTATTGAAGCAATCCATATCATTTTTTGATATAGAGGTTGAAGTTCAGCGGGGAGCCATCCTGAGCCTCATTTCCCATAGGGTTCAAGTTCACCTCTAGATCCACCTCCTTCCTCTTAGCAGTCTTAATTTCCTTGTTGGGGGTAATCTCTCCAACCAAGCTCTTACTTTATTCCTTGGAGCCAAAAGGAAGGGGTGAACGGTCTTTGGCCTCTAACTCCTCACTTCTCAGCATCTTCCCCTTTTTCTTCTAGCTAGAAATAATTTGAACCTCCTCATAATCTATCTCCATGTCTTCCTCACTCTCCTCTTCTTCCTCGTCCCAACTATCATCATCCTCCCCCTTCTTTTTTTAGATGATCAACCCTCTCCCCTATTTCTCTTGGCTGGTTTTCCTTTTACGCTTGCTCAACCTAGGGGTATGGGGGTCCTCCTCGACATTCACCTCTGTATCATACCCCTCATAATCTTCATCATCCGGATCACCCAAATCATCATCTGACTCAGACACCTTAGATATAGCCTATTGAATAGTGGTGTTATTGATATGGTTGTACAGGACCACCATAAGGCCCTCATGTAAAGAAGGGTTAGATTTGGGATTAGAGATAGCATCCTTAATCTCGACATTAAGGGCACAAAACAAATAGTAGGGGAAGGAAACTTTCTCCTTGTGTCAAAAATGATTAAGAAGAACAAAATGCTAACTATAAACTCTGGTATATCTACCATCTAAAGTTATAAATTGCATGATACAAAACAAAATCCTTCGCCATATTTTCTTGATTACCTTAGGGGAATAGTATGTATGGCTCCTCTTGACCAAATTCTCTTTATCCTCCTTGTCCTTGAGGAATTTATTGACAACAACTTCGGATAGCTTCTGGTCCTTGAAGAATTTGATACCATCCATTGGCAAACTATTCACCTCAGCTATCATGGTCTTGCTAACCTTGACCTTCCTGCTACCAATGGTCAAGGTGCCCTCTTTCCACCCCTTTTTGAATGTCATGGTGATTTCGAGTCTTCTTTCTTGCATTCTTTCCATGTAATCCAATATTTTTTCCACTTGCAGCACAACCCAAACCTGGGGACACTTCCACCATTTTTTCATTTTTTGTAGACTCCATGCACTTACGATTTCCTCCCATCTTCTTATCAATTTTAACAGACTATAAATTCTAGCAAATACCACTCTTCTCAGCAAACTTTCTTTTAAAAAATAAAGAAGAAGCCTCTAGAAGAAAATAGATATTCCACAAGCATCTACTCCAAATAGAAAGTAAAGCCCACAAAGCGTGCGAGATGTCATGGATAATAATGGCGTACTTCCTTCTTGGTTGGTTATGAAACAGTTTCATGATGCCACGACCACCCCTAACATATCGAGAAAAGATATCAAATCCTTGTTTTCCATGATATCTCTCATAATCTAAGATGACATGTGCAACTTGAGGGAGCTCCCCCTCTCCATGCCAAATCATTATTTTCCCACTCCACACTGCCTCATTGGCAGCCCAATAAACACTCTTGTTGGACTCTCTATAAAAATGAGAAATAAAATATTGATCGAATCCCTCAACTAACTCCTTGGTAGTATAGATAATGTTTTCTATTGTCCACAACAGTTGTTGATTGCCAAGGAGGCAATTGATTACATTATTGGAGTCTCCCTCTGACCAGATTTTTTGGCTCCTAGTTGATTCGCTAATTTTATGGCTTGGAGGGCACCCATGGCTTCAACCAAATGATTGGTTTGATTCCCTAAGGGGAGGGCAACCACCCCCAATAAAAAGCCAACATTATTCTGGATAACTCTAGCACAATCGGCTGGCCTAGGGTACCTTTTAGCAACATCGTCAAAGTTAGCCTTAATCCAATTATCAGGGGGAGAAGACCAACAACACATCCTTTTGTTGAGTTGGTTAGTGTTGTTGGAGGCAAGGATATTCCAACTCCTTAATACTTCATACTCTTCCTTACTATTGTAAGAATGAGATCCAGTAGCCACAACATTCTCAACAAGATTGTGTTTTGTGAGAATTTGTGAAGATCTACAGGCAATGGAAAGCACAAATAAGATAGAACAAAATGTGACAAGAATAAACTGTATTCCTATCAATGATGAAAAATATGATCTACTGGATCATTAGTATTGTTGTTACATACAATGTAGGATAAGCCTACTAATAAAGACAAGGCTAAGAGACAAGAGAGCACACAATGATGACATGTGGCTCAATGAGATGCAAGGGTAGGTAGGGGTAGGGAGGATAAATCATAAAATATTCCACATGAGGTGGATCACCCACCGAAGGTGGAATTATCACTCCACAATAAGTAGATATGATAGAGTAATAACAAGATCACACCATAAAAGGTAGAAATTCTCTTACATACACACTCCCAATGTATGCACATCTCCCTAAATGTCTCATATGAAAACTACAATGTAATGCATGTACCTTAGTAAACTTAAGTAAAGTGTAATTATATACAAGATGAATAAATAATTACACCAATACCCCCCCTTAAGTGCAACTTAGGGAAATGCACTTAAGTCTATAATGCAACTAAGCAATGCAAGATGGATCTCAGATACATGACCATGTTAGGTACCCATGTACAAATGCAAAGAAATCTCCCATAAAGCAGGGAAAGAGAGAAAAACCACATGGGAAAAAACTCCTCCCCAAAAGAGAGATGATGAAAGCACATAATGCTCTCAATGATGAATAAGAGAAAAGAAGAGACCATGAAGGCCCCCTCTCAATGCAAAATCTCTTGCAAAGATGGTCCAATGATGTTGACCAAAATACCTCCCCATAAAGAAGAAAGAGAGCCAATGTTGGACCAATAATGTCAAAGTGTGACAAAACCAGGTACCAAGTCGATGACAATCAATCACTCGCTGCAATAAAATGAATATCAAGCCTGGAGACAACCTGCTTTGAGCATCAACTAGATACTCGTAAATGGCAGAAATACTGGTACAATCAAACATCTTTGGTGGCTAGTCATTTTCTACTTTAGTGGCAAACATATTTTCCAAGAAGTGATGTCACTTTCCCCATTTCTCATAATGCTATTGTGCTCAAACTATTGGTTTTTATTCTACCCACCTAGTTTTTACTGTAAATTTCTTTGTGTTTGAGATGGGAGGAGAACTAATTCAAACTAAACCATATTTGTGCGAAGAATTCAGAAGTAAATCTAAGCTATGGTAGAAAGTGGTTAAATGGAATATAGATAGTTGTGTTGAAGGCATGCATGATTTCAACTAGGAGATGTCTAAGAATTTTTTCCAAGCTTGGCATAGGGGGGAAGTAAAAAATAGTAAGGTTTCTTTTAGAGTCATCCTAGATTTAATTGCTACTATCATTGGGATTTTGTAAGGTTCTATAACAGAGAAGTGCTAGCCGATATTTGAAAATATGCTACCTTATTTTTTATTAAATTCTTCACCTTGGATGGGTGTTACAAAATATTTCACACCTAGCTTTTCCCAATGTTAAACCACCTTAGGTATGTCATTAGGATGAATTTTACTTACTGTGTTTTCTCTTTACTTTCTTAATATGTTGATAGAGCTAAGACTAAGAATTCCCTTCCGCTCCATCATGGGTTAATTCTTAGACTCTATAAATTTCATCTTTCCTTAACCACACCTAGTGGGTCCTTGTTAAGTCATCCTCACCCCCTACCAGACCAAAATTTAGTGGTTGAGCTTTCTAGGGCCCTCATGGGGAAACCCAACCCCACTACTAGCCAGAGAGTTTTTTAGTGGTGATTCTTCACCAATTGGTGAATTTCATGCGATTTGTCTGGGGCAAGATCATGGTCAAATCGCCCAGAATTTCGAGGTTAATGGTGCACTGTAGAATCTGGCTTTGCCATTGACCACACATCTCTGACGTGCATGCCCGTAATATTCACCTGAAATCACTTGAACATGGGTATTAGATCACCTCCGTTATTTTCCAGCAATAGTAAAATGACCACGTACCCAGGACCTAATTCACCAATGGTAAATTAAATGTTCATTGCACACGTCAGCCAAATTCGCCAATATCAATTAAAACATTATAAGCATTCGAGGACCCATTTCACCCCACTTAAATTAAATTTTCATTGCACGCTCGCGCAATTCGCCAAAAATGCAATTAAATTAAATGTTTATTGGCAATTGCGACATCCGGGCCCCACGCAATTCACCAAAAATGCAATCATGGATTGCTATAAATACACTCTTTCTTACACTCTTTCTTACAATTTGTTCATGTCTGATTAGTAAATTGGGAGCTCTCAAGTCTCGATTCGCATTCCGCAAATTGAGTTGGAAAGTCGAAGTTCATTCATATTGTAGGGTGGATGGCCAGAGTTACAATCCTGCAACACAGGCCCAGGCATTCCTGATTCCTGATTTAGAGAATTGAGAAGGCATAAAGGTGAGTAATCATTTCTTCATACTTGATAGTATTAGTTTTAACTTTTAATTCATAGTGAGAGGTCAAGACTGAAGATGTCACAATCAGACATGGGTGAGACTCCTCAAGGTGGTGAAGGGATTGAGATGTCACACAAGGGTGAGACTGAGACTCCTCAGGGTGGTGAAGGGATTGAGATGTCAGAAAAGGGTAAGACTCCTCAAGGCGGTGAAACTGAAGGGATTGAGAGGCCATCAAATTGCCCAAAACTTAAACTTAAAGATACTACCATAAAGTCTTTCTTTGGAATTGGCAAAGTTTCTGGTCCATCAACTTCTATAGTTGCAGAAGCCATTCACAGTAGCTCACCACCACCACAAGGTGGGATTGTCATTGAGTTAAATGCATCAAATGAGGATGGCAATACCGACGTGGTAGAAGATGTTGTAAGGGATACACACAATGAGGTAATTCACTCGAATGCAAATGCTAGTATTGAAGATGATGTTGGTAGGAAGAAAAGAAAAAGGAAAGTAAAACTGGGGCGAGAGTGGGAGATGACAAGGATTTTTAAGATTGATTGGGTAGCAAAGTACCCATTCATTGAACTAGTTCCAAACAATGATGAGCAACCAATATAATGTAGGTGTAAGATTTGTAGATGGAAAACAAAAACAGAGAAGAAGATGCAGCTAAAGGTTGACACCATAGAAAAGCATATTGGTAAGGTTTATGAAAAACAGATCATAGACAGAAAGGAAACATGAATAGTAAGATGGAAATCAAAGGAAGAATGTCTTCATGTTAAGTATGTCATAGAATATGAAGAGCATAACCACAAATCGACAATGATTGGTAATAGTGGATTTGGAAATACAATCAAGGTTGGGCTTGAACATGCAGCGAAAGATGCAAACCTGACAAAGACTGTTAAGATGAGTGTTATTTTTCATATTATGTTGAGAGGGCGTCCTATGAAAGATTTTCTAGAATTTAGTAATTTATTATCTTTTTTGAATGTTCCTCACTATCCTATGTCACATTGGTCAATAAATGCTGGATGGGAAATGACAAACTGTCTTGCTAAGGTGGAAAAGAAAAATTTACAAGAGAGTGTAAAAGAGTCAAATTTCATTTCATTATCCATAGATGAAGTTACTGCGGTAGATAACATTGCTTGGGTCTGTATGAATGTGTATACTGTAAAAGAACACGTCCTCCGAGCTCATCTACTCTGTGTTCATAAAATGAGGGGCAATTCAATAGCAGAAAATTTATATTTGGAAATTAAGAAAGCTTTGAATGAAATTGCTGGTATGGATGACTTGACAATTGCCAAGAAGTTGGTGTGTGTTGGAGCTGATGGAGTTGCAGTAATGCAAGGTCAAAGGACCAGTCTTTGGGCAAGATTACAAACTAGTATTGCACCATACATGGTTGGCATTCACTGCATGGCCCATCAAATGAATTTAGCATATAGAATTGTAAGCAATTTCCCTATAGTGTCAAAAGTTGAAGATCTGGTCCACGAGATCCACTCATACTTCTGCCGAAGTCCTAAACGTTTTGTAGAATTTCAGATTTTTGCTGAGGGAGTAACAGGAGGAAACAAGCTTCTCGGGGATGTTGAGACCAGATGGATCTCCTTGCATGGACCAGTGGAACAAGTTCTAACAAAATATCAATCCTTGATCGGTCTAATGTATGAGCAACGCCTCTTAGTAGAGAAAGCTCCTAATCTCTTACATAAGTTAAGTGATATAGAGACTCTGTTAACTTTAGCTAGTCTTCTCCCCATGCTAGATTCAATGAACAAACTTGTTAAGAAAGTCCAAGACAGAACTATGTATATCAATGAGTATAGCACTCTACATAAAATGACATGCTTGAGCCTGGATGGTCTATATTCAGATCTAACAGGGCGAAGCCCAAATTTTTTTAGGTGGCAGATAATTACAGATTTGAATCATGCTGAAATTTTTTTACATTTCAATACCAAAAATGAGCTATGTGTTTTTGTACAAGCATTTTAGATACCAGTGCACTAATCTAAGATGGGCGAGCGAGGCAGAGCACTACCAGTTAAAAAGGAAGATTTTGACAGGATTGTTAAATCTGTTAGTGATAATTTGAAGTCTATTGCATATGAACTTTCAACTGAGATTCGTGAAAGATTCCCTTGAGAAGAAATACTTGAAGCCATGGGTTGTGTGTATCCTCAATTTTGGCATTCAATTGGAGATAATCCAAATGATGCAAAGATGTATCATAAAAAACTAGAGGAATTGATATTGACATTTTCAAAAGATGCATATTGCAATGGACAGCCAATAGAAGGAATTTTAAATTTAGATCATCTTAGAAAACAATGCAAACAGTTTGCGTTGGTTATGAAATAGCAGTTGGTTAACTTGGAGAATCCATTTGAACCCAGATCAATCACAAGGCTTTGGAAAAGGATAGATCAAAGTGAAGCATTGCGTATTGCAATACCAGAATATTTGAAACTTGCTGATTTATGTCAAACAATGATATTGGGGTCGGTGGAAGATGGGAGAGTTTTCAATGCATGAGGGCTTTTGAAATCAAAGATCAAAAACAAATTAGACAAGAATTTGGAAACTTGCTTGAGGTTGTTTGTAACCCAGTATAATGTTAGAGATTTTCCATATGATAGGGCACTGGCAATCTAGAATTCCATGCGTGAAAGATGAGGGGTGTGTAACACTTTAAAAGCTGGTGGTGTTACTACTAGTGCTAGTGCTGAGACAAATGAATATGATGGTTCGCAGACTAAGAGTTAGCATGAAGACGAAGACATTTTTGAATACTCGACTCAGAATGAAGATGAACCTGTTAGTACTAGTCAGTTTCTGGATCTTGAGTCCATTTGGGATATAGAAGCCTTAGACAGTTGGACTGAGTCACTGAAGTGAATTAGTAGTTAGTTTATAGGTATTTATAATTATACTACAGTTCTTGAGTCATATTACAATTTCAATTTGCAAAATTGCAATACTATAGTTGTCATTGATGATTTTTGATTTCATATTCCATGAATTTGTCAATCAGAAGTAGAACAGATACTTATTTCATATTTTAAATTATGAATTTGAATTATTACTAAACAATTCAATTATTAGTAAATTGGTATTTGGTTCCACATTATGTTGAACATGAAATGCAACAATTTGTGTGACAAGATCCATAAAATTATTCATATTGCATAACCATTACTGCTAGAACCTTTCTACTATTCTACAGTAAATGCTTAAAATGATGTTCATGGCAATTAGGGTTTTGTGTTTTTTTTTTGTCTTAGTTGGCTAGTAAACTGAAGTTGTCATGCGTTGAAAATCTGAGTTGTCCTCTATTTATTTGTCCATGTCATCGTCAAGTGTGGTCAAACTAGTTGGTCAGACATGTTTAATGTTTCATCTCTAACTCGCAAATAAATTTCATGTTTAACAATTTAAGTGGCAAGTTAGCGAGTGTTGGACCTGTTGGTTTGGGTTTAAATTGTGAGATCTCTTATTTTTTGAGCGTTAGCATTTTATGTTAGTGAGGTGGAGATTGTTAATGAAATCACTTTGGTCATGAGTTTGTGACTAGGTGTGATTTTATGTTGTCGCACGGTCGCGAGGTGTTCATGGTTAGGTCATTTTAATTTGTGATCATGCAATGTAGTTGGTATCTCAGCTTAGTTGGTTTCGTCACTTGCTCGTAGGATTTGAAGTTGTTTAGCATTTTAAGTTGCGATCTGGCGACAAGTAAGTTTTGGTCTGATTTTGTGGTCATTGCATGCTCGTCGATTTGTAAGTCTTAAGTCAAAAAGTGTTGCGAGCATGCGATGGCAGTTAACTACCTTGTTGTCGCGGGATCGCAAGGGTTTGAGTCAAGTTAAGTTTTGAGTTGCGAGCTTGCGATGAAATAAGTTATTTTGTTATATTTGCAGTGGTCACCAGCTCACAGGTAAAGAAAGAATATTACAAATAATGTTGCGAGGTTGTGACTGAAGGGCTTGATGAAGATCAACGGCTGTCGCTCACTCAGGAGATTCTTTGAGGATTCATAAAAGGGGTTGCGAGCTTGCGATTAAGAGGATTTGGTAGCATTGTCGCTAACTCACCAATTCCTTTCCTAATTGTTATAACCGGTTGAGAGTGTGTGATTAAAGATGGGGATTGACACGTGGACTTGTTTGTCAAGTTCTCTAAAAGTTTTGAATGGCAATCACAATCAAATGCCACAGTAGCTAGTTCATGCAAGTGTGGCAATTAATCAGACTTGAGAGAAGTGATGACTTGCATGATCTAGCCGAGATTTTGACATTTGTACAATTGCATTAATGATGGCGCCCATTCCCAAATATCATTTTATGTTGCGAGGTTGCTACTGGATGTGATTTTATGTTATTGCAAGGTTGTGAGGTGTTCGCGGTTAGGTCATTTTAATTTGCAATCATGCGATGGGGTTAATTTTGAAGTTGTTTAGCATTTTAAGTTGCACTTGCGATCTGGCGATAGGTAAGTTTTGGTCTAATTTTGTAGTCATCGCATGCTCGCAGGTTTGTAAGTCTTAAGTCAAAAAGTGTTGCGAGCATGTGATGGTGGTTAAGTGTCTTCTTGTCGTAGGATCACAAGGGTTTAAGTCAAGTTAAGTTTCTAGTTGCGAGCTTGCGATGAAATAAGTTGTTTTGTTAGATCAATGGCTGTCGCTCACTCATGAGATTCTTTGAGGAATCGTAAAAGAGGTTGCGAGCTTGTGATTAAGAGGATTTGGCAGCATTGTCGCTAACTTGCTAACATGTGGACTTGTTTGTCGGGTTCTGTAAAAGTTTTGAATGCCAATCGCCAATCAAATATAGGGCATGAATTCAAATTTCACTCAAGTACTTTAGTTTGAAGTTTGAATTAATGCCACAGACTGTAGCTACTAGCTAGTTCATGCAAGTGTGGCAATTAATGAGACTTGAGAGTTGAGACTTGAGAGAAGTGATGGCGCCCAAATAGTAAATACCATAAATTGCATGATCGAGCCGACGTTTTGTATAATTGCATTAATGCATTCTATCTTCGAGGTAATCCAATGAATTGAGCTCTACAATAATGTTGGAGAATTTAGAGTGTTGGGTGTGAGAAAATTTTAGAAAATTGGTTAAGTTTTTCTCCTACAGCTAAAATGAGCCAGGCGACAAGTGGTACCGGAGGATCCAAGCCCAAGCCCAAGGCCACGACAAGTGGAGCAGGAGAACCTAGAGGTTCCAAGGCCAGTGCCACTAAGGAAACAATGGTTAAGAAATACAAAGAAGAATTTGTAGATTTGATGCCAGGAACTTTAGTTTCTTTGAATACAAATCATTTGGCATGGAGAGATTTATTTAGCCAATGCAGAAACCCTACCACGCCTAATATGACTGGTTATGCTCTGTTTAAGTATTCCTGGAATAATAGGGTTAAGGGTGTCCCGATGTCAAACCCTTGGGATTTAAATATGGAAAAGTTAATTGTGCCAGATGTGTATGTTGATGTAGATTTGATCAAAGAGTTGTCCAAACGCTATTGCCCAGTATCTAGGGTAATCAAAAGAAAGAACCAATCTGCCCTAGTTTCAATTAACAGAGCTAGCTTTGTTGAAGCTTTCCAGATTACTGGTTCTGCATGTACAGATATAGATTTGGAGCAGATTGTAGAGGATTATGACAAATACAAAGGTGTTATCAAGAAGCATGCAATCCCCAGATACATGCCTAGGGTGGATAGGAAGCCGGTTATAATTCCAAAGAGTATCGAACCACCATTTGACATCACACCTTTCCACCATTATATGCATTGTACAATCTATGGATTATGCAGAGTGTTGAGTTTTGATGGAGATTCAACAGTGTCAGTTGAATTACTAATGATGGCCATGGACATTCAACACCCAAATGTTAACAAAGATTATGATTATGTGGGCTATGTGGTTGAACACATTCATAATGCTCTAGTTGAAATTCACAGTGGTGCACCCAGCCCTACATTCAAGCATTATTCATTGCTGATGCATTTAATCTTGTTCTATAATGTTGAGTTCTTGAATAAAGAATTGGATCTTTTCAAAGAAGAACTCGGTGTCTTAATGCCAATACAAAGATGGACCCAGGTTTGGGACAATAGTTCTCCCCATTCTTCTTTCCTTTTCTTTGAAAATTGGATTGTTTCGCCAATTATGGAAATGCTAGGAATAATTAGGGAACAATTGTCAATTCATGTTAGGAGAGTTTTGAGACCTGACCAGTTTGTTTCAAACTGGTCTATTTCACATAACTGGGGGGACTTTTATTTTTTTAATAACTTTTCTGTGATCAAAGTCTATGGGTGTCCTCAGCCTCCCCATATTTTACCAAAGTTTGTTCCAATTAGGATTGCTTTTATGGAGTGTATCTGGCAATTGACCCTAGTTGAAAAAGAATACCTTGATAAACATAGGAAGTGTTCTTTTCTTCCTAGGCTTTGGGTTGTGTTTGATTTTACCATTGGTAGGAGTTGCTTTGATCAAGTAAACAATTTCCTTAAATAGTATAGGTTGGTTAATGTTGTGTCTAGATTCTGTGATCTAGAACGATTTATTAAAATTGCAATGCCAAAAATGACACCTTGGGCCGCAATAAAGGACCATGAACCATTGGATGATGAAGATGTGGTTATAAATTTGCTGAGAAAAGATGAAGTACAAGAAAGGAGAAGAAAATGGAAAATTTTGATGAGAGTTGAAGTAGAATTGAAGGTTGCTGACCCTAGTTTCTCAGGTTTTTGCCCTGATAGCCCATACCTGGAGAGGATTAACAAAATGCTGAGTTTATATGAAACTCTGATGGAAAAAATGCCTCCAATTCTAGATTTCGAAGTGGCTACTCAGCAGCAAGACCCCCAAGATGTACATTCTTCACATGGAAAGAGGCCACTTAGTGTGTCTGCTGATGATGTAGAGAGTGGGGATGAAGTTCAATCTACCCCAGCTGCAAAGAAACAAAAAACTAGTGAGGTCGGTACAATTGTGAGGAGAGACCCTGCTAGAGCAATTGTTACAAAACACGGACAATACTTTCATCAAATAAGGACACATCTCAGAGAAGCAAGGCAGAATGAAGAACAGGGAGAAACAAACGAAGCCCTTGCTCAAGGCTTTGATGAGCGTGTGATGTTGTCAAATGAATTCATGAAAGATGATGACTTTATTAAGTCAGATGAATTTAAAATATTTTTGTCAAGATTGAAACAAAAATAATTAAGACAAAATCTAATCATAGAGGAAACAAATGAAGAAAAGAAATAGGAGATCATCGAGGCACTGCAGCAATATGATCCTGACAGGGAGCAAATATCTGTGGAACAGGCAAGACAATTGATTAACAGTACTGGTATGATTATGATGCCTAACTGGTATATCTAGTGTACTTTTATTATTGATCAAATTAGGAAGCAAGAGGACCCAATGTTCAAAAATGAATTTGAAATTGGAGATGTAATAAGAGGATCAGGATTTAATCCTAAGTCAAAGATACTTGCTGCTTGGTCTTTGGCCCCTTCCACTCAAAATCCCCACCTTCTAAATATCCAAGTAGAAAAGAAAGCTGACAGAGTGATCTGGAACCTGCAAAACACAACTGACATAGAGATTGCCTCTTTTTTGACTCAAGTTTCTTTCATGAATTTATCAAAAATAGAGGATTTGTCAAGAAGATACATAGAAACATATACCCAATTGATTACATTGAATAAAAAATATGAAGAGACACTGACGAAGAAGGGCACTCTGGAGGAAGAGTTAGTGGATTTGAAAGAAAAAATTGCAAATGAGCCCCCTCCAATACAAATTACAGAACAAGTACAAGAAATACCAGCTCATGTGACAGCAAAAATGGAGGAATACACAGGGAAAATTGAAAAGCTTGAAAAGGAACAAAATGTCAAGGCTATCTCTATTGTGTCAGGAATTCTGAAACACAGGATTAATGTATTGAAAGGAAAATTTATGGTAGTGCATGATTTGCATATTTCTTTGATAGAGGCAAGTAAAACATCCTCTGAGGCTGTTGCTTTTCTTGGACCTTTGTTCAATGTTTGGTCAGGAAGAAGCAGATTAATGGATAAGCTAGATACTGCAATGATGTATAGTGATGAGTTCCCTCCCAAGATCAGTGACACCAAAGACATGGTGGAGGTGATGAATGCAGCTTATGCATTTTTCACAGGGAAGGATGTGCTTATAAATAAAAAATTGTAGACATTTGGGGAAGGTTATAGTAAATTGGTGCCTTCAATTTATGGTAGTAATGGACAGTTGAAATCAGTTTCTAATTGGACCAGCGAATTTGATTTGATTCTGGAGCAAGAAGAAATAATCAAGCATGTAAATGAATAGGTTGATGCTGATTTCCTTAATGGTATGCTTGATTCACTGTTCAAGGTTGAGGTTGACCATGCAAAATTTATTGTTGAGTCCAGGGCAGTTACAGATGCTAGATGGATAGATTCAGTTGCAAAGTTGGAAGAGGTAAAGGCATTCAGTTGGCCAATAGACAAAGAGGTGGATAGGTGGCAAGCCATGCTAAAGCCAAAGAAGAAATCTCAGGTTGAGGTTGCTACCCAAGATTACTCACAGTAATCTTTTTCTTTTTGATCGGTAGAGAGGGATGGCCAGTTGGCCACTTTTATTGATGTTGAACTTGAAAACTCTTATATAGTTATAAATTTATAATAGCTCAACTGTTCAAGAATGTGATAAGTGCATAGTTGAAAACTTGAATTGCATTGTGAGTTTACTTTCTGATATCATTATGAATATAATATCAATATCATTTGTAGTTTGATATCTTCAGATAATTGTCTTTATGTTGAATTTATGTTTTCACTGTGAATTGAATGGTCAAGGGTTTTTCAGTTTACATATGAATCTGGGTTGTGTATGTAATGGCATTATTCATTATTGAAGTTTATTATCAGGTTGTCTTGAATTGTAATTTTAAAGTGACTCTAGAGTCTATGCCCTAGGATAAGGCACTGGTCTGTTGTCTTGATGTTTTACTAATTATGTTGTATAATGTATTCCTATCTATTGTGATGTTTAATAGTAATACTTTCATTCTTAATACTCTTGAGTCTTATGATTTTATATGCTATGGATGTTTATGTAATATATATGGAGGTGTTCTATGACTATCTATAATCCGCCCACCAATTACAATGAGGTGAATCGAATGGTCAAGGGTTTTTCAGTTTACAAATGAATCTGGGTTGTGTATGTAATGGCATTATTCATTATTGAAGTTTATTATCAGGTTGTCTTGAATTGTAAGTTTAAAGTGACTCTAGAGTCTATGCCCTAGGATAAGGCACCAGTCTGTTGTCTTGATGTTTTACTAATTATGTTGTATAATGTATTCCTATCTATTGTGGTGTTTAATAGTAATACTTTCATTCTTAATACTCTTGAGTCTTATGATTTTATATGCTATGGATGTTTATGTAATATATATGGAGGTATTCTATGACTGTCTATAATCCGCCCACCAATTACAATGAGTTGAATTGAATGGTCAAGGGTTTTCCAGTTTACATATGAATCTAGGTTGTGTATGTAATGGCATTATTCATTATTGAAGTTTATTATTAGGTTGTCTTGAATTGTAAGTTTAAAGTGACTCTAGAGTCTATGCCCTAGGATAAGGCACTGGTCTGTTGTCTTGATGTTTTACTAATTATGTTGTCTAATGTATTCCTATCTATTGTGGTGTTTAATAGTAATACTTTCATTCTTAATACTCTTGAGTCTTATGATTTTATATGCTATGGATGTTTATGTAATATATATGGAGGTGTTCTATGGCTGTCTATAATCCACCCACCAATTACAATGAGGTGAATCCTTAATATGTATTATGATTACAAACTAACAGAAAATTTAAATGAAAAATTACATACACCATAACAATGCAACAAATGAGAAAAGTTAAATCTCATGATTCTGATCATTTGAAAGAAATACAATTATACACAATAAATTTAATAATTTATATATAACTCCTTCAAGAACCTGCACAAAGCTTGTCACTAAATGCTTTTCATTTGCTATACAAATGACTATACAGTATACAACTTGCTCCCTTCACCTAGAGTCTAGAATGAAGAATCACTACTGGAACCAGAAAAGGAACCCCAATGACTATACAACTTGCAAAACTACTTGAGCCATGCCATTATCACCCTAATGCCTTTGGATGGAATGAGAGATGTTACGTTCTATCCAACAGATCATTTTTGAATAAAGGAGGAAGCCTACATGCCCAGGAATAGAGACAATGGAAAGAGGAACTTGAGCCTTCATGCCCACGATCAGGGAAAGTGGAAATAGGATCTTTAGGGTAAATGTAATCTATTGGGGAGGGGTTGCAGCTTCTATGTCATCACAAAGATGACTGGCTGCCACTCCCCATCCAAACAAATCCTTCTTTCATTCCTCTGCAGGCTCCTTCTTTAAACCCCTTGCCATCCTATGGAAAAGTAGAAGCAGAGGATGTGCCATGCTTGGCCCTTCTTGACAAGAAAAGGCTTTCACACCCCCTCTAGAAATCCTTCTCACTTTCACAACCCCTCTGACAATAAACAAACTCACACAGAAGAAAACAAAAAAATACCCATCCAGTATCATAGAGCACACAACAAGTACAACTCCATGCATGATCCTGCTCAAACATCATCTTCCTTTCTGAGGAAAAAACCACTCTAAGAAAATGAAAAAGGTTTATTTTCTCTTCTACCAATTAAGTCACCACTCCATTGTATTTATAACATTTTCACACTTCATTTGGTGATGCTCATTCTGCATTCACATGGAAAATTATCATTTTGGTGGTTTCCAACATGACTGTAGACTCTAGAAATCATCATCATGCCTATCAAATCCACTGTATCCTACCAAGGCTCATCTATTGTGAATGATTTTATTCTGATTTTATTCTTCCTTGATTGGACAAATTCTACTTCAAAATCCCTGACAACAAGCAACCTAAGCTCTTATTTCTCAAAGAAATCTGTGATCTCCCATCTCTAACTCAGAAGCTATCAAATCCTTTTATGCCTCTGAAACCGTCGTCCTCGCTTGTCTAATCAACCTCAACTCAAGAGAAACCTTCAAACTAGTCCCTCAAGAATGAGTCAGCATCCAAGCCTTATGGTTATCGCTAGCTCGCGAGGTAAAATGTCTAAAGACGTGATCAAGCTACGAGCTAGCGACCAGATAGTTTGTGGTTAAGTTTTATGGTTATCGCTAGCTCACGAGGTAAAATGTATGAAGACGTGATCAAGTCGTGAGCTGGCGACAAGCTGGTTTGGGTTTACATCGCGAGGTCTCAGGCTTTTGGGTGTTAGCATTTTATGTTACTGAACTAGAGATTGTTAGTGAAATTGCTTTGGTTGTGAGGTCTCGAGTTGGTCTGATGTCATACATTATTGCCGCGAGAGTTAGCGAGTAACTCATTTCATATAGTTGTCGCTAGCTCTCATGTTTGTTTAATGTTAGCATTTTTAGGTCACAAGCTAGCAACTAGACAGTTTGTGGTTAGGTTTAATGGTTATCACCAGCTCGTGAAGTTAAATGTCTAAAAACCTCATCAAGCTGTGAGCTTGCGAGTGAATTGCTAGCGGTTAAGAGATAAATAGTTTTATGTTGGCGAGTATGCGACAAGGGTTAAAGTTACCACTATCTCCAAGTCGCTATGGTGATGAGGACTTAACATTTTGTGGTTGAGAATTGGCGAGTGGCAGTTCAGTTTCCCTCAGTCGC
This sequence comes from Cryptomeria japonica, assembly GCF_030272615.1. NCBI lineage: Eukaryota > Viridiplantae > Streptophyta > Pinopsida > Cupressales > Cupressaceae > Cryptomeria > Cryptomeria japonica. The sequence goes on from NC_081412.1 coordinate 635,760,561, forward strand.
TAGATCTCGAGGTTATGAAGGCTTAGCGTTTTCAGCTTGCAAGTTGGAGATAGAGAGAGTTGTAAGGCCTTGTCACTAGGTTGCGAGATGCCCTAATGGGCAGTCTTCCAAGAAAAGAGATGATGACTGCGGGCCACGTGTTTTAATGACTTAACGTTAATATCTTGAAATCACCAATATTTTTATTTTTATGGTTTGAAAATAGCTTGAAATCGCCAATATTTATATTTTTATGGTTTGAAAATAGGTTGAAATCACCAATATTTTTTTTTTAATGGTTTGAAAATAAGTTGAAATCGCCAATGCAAATATTTTTCTAGTTTTAAAAATATTACAATTCACCCATGAAAATATTTTTTGGGTTTTAAAAACATTACAACTTGCCAATGGAGATTATTATTTTTCTCCGTAAACTGCAAAAATTCGCCCGTAAAATTAAAATTTTCCTCGAGAATTATACAACTTTCGCTAGGTTTTTACACCTTGTCCAAAGGGGGGGTTCTTAAAGTTTTCCCTGTAGCATAATATTGTTATGTTTACAAATGCAACTCTGCCACATGAAAACATAGCTTCCATTGTTTTGGAAACTAAAATTCTTATTATCTTTACTATGAAAGAAAAGAGATGATCAGAAATCATGGGAGAAGAATGATGAATATATCGCTAACTGTGGTTAAGTGTTGTTGTGTGAAGAGTGCCACGTATGCAAAGAGCCACATCAACACAGTAACATTTTTATCATTTTCAATGGGTGGAAAAGTCATGTGAAGGTAAGGTACAACAAATTCGAGGGTCCTGGAGCGATATTTCCAATTTGAATGTGATGGGAATCATGTAAAACAAGAATATGGTGTGTCAATATGGAAAATTAACTATGTAAATTGTGACTATATGTTTTTTATTCTAATTATTTCCAACATTGATCGACAATTTTTTATTAGACTTAAATCTCGTGCATTTTATTTCCACAAATATTTGTATCGACCAAGAAAAGATTTCACATAAAATTGAGATCACTAGAAAACATAGACCAGATCATACGACTCACACAAAAATAGAACATACTTAAAAAATATAAGAATAATAAAGAAATCAGGGGCACAAACTAAATTTTCAGAGTTGAGATATTTTCAAGCAGAGCATTTTTTTCTAAAATCTATGTTGAATATCAAGCAACATTTTTAATTGTGGTTTATTCATGTGATCTTTGAACACTAAGATATATTTGATAACAAGTTAAATTATATAAAATTTAATTATATATCTGAATAATTTTGTATAAATTTTAACTGTTTATCATTATAAAAATTATATAGGTAATAGAGTTTTGATAAAAAAATAATTTTATTTTATGATTAAAAAATTAAATATTATTATATAGTAATCAAATTCAAGTTTCTAATATATTTTTTTAAAATTTTTTGTGAATTTCATATATTAAAAAAAAAATCGTACATAGAGTAGAAACATCGTTTTTGTCGAAACTCATCGAAGAATTGGCAACAAAATTATAAATTGCTTTGTTTTAATTTTTTATTTAATTTTGCTAATGTTTATATTTATCCATATTGAAATAGAAAAGATTGTATTAGGCCTAATTTGATTAGGTTATCTTTTATGTGTTGATTAGTATATGTCCTACATAATTTTACATCAAATTTCAATGATTTTATCCTAATTTGATTCAATCTCCATGCATCTCAAAGGTATGAACATAATCGATAATCTCCACCATTAGTTACATGATTTTTTCATAGTCCATGAAGAATTGATACTATTACTTTTCAATTTAACAATGCATATTTATGAATCGACGGTTTGATTTTAAGTGAGTGTGATCCAAAATTTTCATTGAAAAAAAAAACCACAATTAAAAACAAAAGTAATCATATCAAATCTCCACCATTGATCACTCTAGATTAGACCCACAAATGCATAATTCACGTAGGCCACTTGTGTGCATGCATATTTGAACCTAACAGTTCAAAAATTGGATTGATAATTTCATCACTTTTTTACCATTATTATTCAATTAAAGTCTAATTTATTCCACATTACAACCTAGGTTAGTGTTTGTAAGGACTAATTTCACTTCATTTAAATTATCATGAGATAATCAAAATAATATTTACATGAAAACATAATATAAAGATCTTGTAACATCGTAGTAAGGGCATCATTAGCTTGTAACATCATTTTAGGTGTCCTACATACTTGCTTAATGTCTTTAATCCTCGTGCATCACCATTGTAGATAATTATTTTTATTTGTTTGTTTAATCTAGATTTACAGAAATAACATTTTTTCTTATAATAAAACTAGCTAATGATCTTAATATCCATAAAACGTTTTAAAAAAAATACAATTGATTTTTTTTCTCTCTTAAATGTTAAACATAATCTAACTTCTCATACATATTGCATAACTCATCATATCCAACCATATTTCATATACTTAATATAAAATATAAACTCAACTTATTGAAAAATTATTGTTTGTATAAAAATGTGTTTACCAAATTTATTCAAGTGGTTTGTCAATCAAACTCTCAGGTCAAATTTATGACCTCTAGAACTTGGGTCTCTTGAAATGGGAAATATAAAAATGTATTGGAATATAAATGAGTTGTAAAAGGGAGTTACATGTGTTGGCGTGTGTTTTAACACATCATAGGGAATCTTGAATTAAAAATAATTTAGACACCACTTTTAGCTGGTTTTAGCTCATGGCTTTGTAATACCATTTGATAGTTTCTTGTATTTTATATCCTATAAACTAGCTACTTGAGATGGAGGTTATGTGTAAGAGTCTTATAGATATTCAATTACCATTGGATGTCTAGTTAGTGATACTTCTATGAGAAACTTGCTATGCAAGTGTATAGTATTACTTTGTTTATTTTTAAATAATAAATTGGGTATCTTTAAAGTGTGCTATTTTTCTTTTGGAAGGATTTTCCCCATGTAAATCATTGATTTTGGTATAGATTTCATTTGTTATATCCTATAAATTAGGTGCATCAGATGGAGGTTATGTGTAAGAGTCTTATAGGTATTCAATTACCTTTGGATGTCTAGTTAGTGATACTTCTAAAACCCAATAAAAAATTAACCAAATAGTTGCTTAACACATTTTACCCTACACTATTCTAGCACATAAATTCATCAAATCAAGAATGTTGATAACAATAATTTCAATATCATTGAGAAGAATCAAATAGTAAAATAATAGTATAAGATTGTGGCATCGTAAATTGTACACCCTTAATTGGGTGGTACAATTCCATGCTTAGGTTAGCACCTACCTTAGTGTGTTGCATTTTGCATTTTAAATCCCCTTTAAGCATTTAATTAATCAATTTAATTAAATCTAAAATCCTCTTTTATCACTTCACACATCATAATTTTGGGCCCTTAACTATAAGTGTGCCCCTTTTTATTTTTTATTTTTTTAATTAATTCATTCATCAAAGCCCTAACTATGTTCTATTTCGACCTTCAAGGCCTGATTTCACATATCTAAACATCTTGAATCATCACATCGAGTTGGGGATCACCTTATAATCATGATACCTTGCATCCCTAAAAATTTGGAAAAAAGTTGGTCAGACCGATGTGGTTCACATCAGTCCCTACTTTTTCTCCTCGAATTTTAGGATCATGTTTTGGAAATATTATAATGTTTATAACTGAATTGGTGTGAAATTATATGATTTCTAGGTTGGCCTATGATCAAAAGTAAAGTTAGGGTTTCATACATATAACCTTTCCTTTCCTCATTTGAAGGATCCGACAACTCTAGCAATTGAAGGAGCCTCTTATGAAGTGAAACTGTAAGTTTATGTGAAGTATTCAATTAGAAAATTAAGCTTCTTATAAATTCTACATCAACCATTTTCATCATCAATTGAAGCTTTAAAGATATTGAAGAATAATAGGGGATATCTGATTGTTGATTGGCTTGTACCTATACCTTAGGGTTTGGTATGATTTCATGTTATTTTTATATGTTTGTATGAGTTTCACAATACTTATTTTCATACCTATATTGTTGCTTTAGATCAAGTTTTGTATTTGTAATTTGAAGCATTCTCATTTACATCATGTTCATTTAGGGTTGTATGCTCATATCATAGGATAGAACTCTTATTCTTATATTTTAGTACATTTAAGATCTTATACACACATAAGGTTCTTGCACACACATTTTCAATACATTATTGGATATTGTGGAGGTAAAAATCACCAAAACAAGGGGTTTGACTAATGTAAAACACTATATAGCCACCCAAACACCATTTTTCAAGTTGCGAGTGTGGGTAAAGGAATCTAATGGACGCACGATCTTTTGGAAAGACAGAACTCACATGTGCAGTCCCGGATCCAAACACTAGGACCATGGTGCCCAACACCCTAGTCCGCAATATATTTATGTAGTTTTTAGCAGTTCAACTTGCAAGGATCTTAATCTATAGTTTTTAGGATTCCAGCTCAGTGCAATATTAGGGACCAAGGCACCTAGCACCCTGGTCCTGCTCAGTCACACTCAAATTTTGGTGACAGGTGCACGTCTGAGTTTAATTTCTTGTTCTATACTTTGTATCTAAGTGTTAGATCTAGATTTTTATGTATTTCAATTTACATGTGCACTTTTAGTCATCTCCCTAGCTTAATTTATCATATAATTGCATTTAACACATCTCCTCTTCATAGAAGAAAACAAATATAGACCCTAAAGATATTCCTTGAGTCTCTCTTGCAAGATGTAGTAAAAAAGAATCATCTCCTTAGGTTCTTTTGTATTCCACTGTGTGCATGAAAGTGGGATTAGGTCTTACTCCCAAAGAGGAAAGCTTAAACTATGGAATTCGTGTTGAATAAATATTTACAATTAAGTGTTTGGTAGAAGGATATGACTCTTTAAGTCTGGTGAGATTATCAAATATAGAAAGGGAAATGATGCCACTTAAACTATAAGAGTTGATCCAAAGGCTTCTTAAGTTAACAAGATTTGAAATTGTAGATGTAATCATACCATTTGGTTAATTGTCTATCAATAATCCCCTATTTATCTTAATATCAGGCATATACAGGAACTATCTTAAACCATAGGCATCAATATGTCTCAAGGCAACTACATCTAACTCAGGAACTAAATGTTGCATCGAGGGAAACTGCTCATGACACTGGAGAACATCTAATCTCTCTTATTTACACAAACAATGTTGTCTAAGTCAATCATCATTTATCAATTCATCTATCCTATCTATCAAGGAATGTATCTATCAAGCTCTTCTTTAGAGACTAAACAAATCTCTTTGAGCTTCTATCTAATCTAAAACCATGAACCATGGTTATCAATCTATCAATCACATCATCTATCTATCTTGACACATCAAAAATCATCGATTCATCAAACAAAATTGACTTAAGACATAATTGTGCAAAGTAAAAATATAAAAGTGCTAAACCAAACCACAAAAACATGAAAACTTTATGTATTTGCACTAAAACAAACAAAAGCGCTACAACATGTAATGAATGCATGACAACTTTGAGTTAAAGTGTAAAACTAAGCAAATGTGCTATATAATCTAACAAATGAATGAAAAGATCGAGTGTATGCACAAGACTAAATGAATGTGTTGTCAAATCCGACAAATATGAGAAAACACATAATGCATGCGCAAGAACAACAAATATGTGAAAAAATTTAACAAAAGCATAAATACTTTGCACAAAAATGCCAGAAAAGTGAAAGCACAAAAAGAAAAAGTAAAAGCACTAAAAAATCAAACAAATGTGCTAAATCAAGATCGAAAAAAATAAAGAAAAATAAAAAACCTAACTAACACATTGGAAAAATCAGAAAGTCATACAAATTGAAATTCAAGGATAAGTTTAGGGTACCTACCAGGGCTCCATACACAGTTGGTCTTTGGTATCTCTACACTCACTCGAAGTGGTGAATCGTGTATGGTTCCACCATGGTGATAGCTTAACACTCCAAGTTAGCTCTCCTACTTTCACTCTCCAAAAAGACAAAATGCAAATAAGGTGGAAATGGGCGCAATGTGATTTAAATAATTACCTTTTTGATTTATTAAGGGAGTAATTAATTTTTAAAATTTGAGAGGAAATTTTATTTTTAAAAAATAAATTTTAATTTCTAGGGGCTTTTAAATCAAACTTTTTCATCATTTTATTGTGAGATTCATTGGTAAATCAAAAAATTCAAGATCTCATGATCAATCTCCCAAGGTGGCACACATTAGTGGCATTTTATCATCGATAGGGGCAAAAATATAGAGACTTGATTTTCTTTGAAACAATGTTGTTTCAACAATATTTCAAAGAGGGGCAAAATGTATACACTCAAAATTTTATATGAATAATTAAATAAATATTTATTATTTATTTAATTATAATTCCTCTATTAAAGAATTAAATTAAAAACAATAATTAATTTAATTCATTTAGTCTTTCTTCTAATTCAATCTTATTAAATATTTAATATTTAATCATGCACTATGCATTCTTCTAAGGTCTCCATTAACTAAATAATTTTGTAATTATTTAATCTTCTCTTCCATCTCAACTCATCTCCACATCACTCAATGTTGCCAACTCACAATTTTGTTGCTAAATTTTTTATTAATTTTCAATTATTAAATAGCCATATTTATCTTCAACTTCCATCTCCTAAATAAAATAATGTGTATGTACACACATTTTCAACTCCCCTATATTCTCTCCAACATCCCTACATTCTTGGAGTAAGTTGAGTCCACTTGTCTCAACATCTCTAAATCTCCTCTAACCATCCTATATTCTCTCAAGTCTTCAACTCCAGTCAAGGTGAGCCTTCTAACACTTAGCCTCTCCTTCCAACTTTTTCTCTCACATTCCAAACAATCTCTTCATAGCCATCAATCTTGCAAGATTTAATCTCAATCATTGATCTCTGCCACATGGGATTCTTGCTCATAAATATCTATAAAAAGGGCATTCCCTAAGAATTCTGAGTCTAGTAGTCACCTAATAGTTATCTTGCATCCATGAGTTTTAGCAATCAAGCATTCTAAGAAAATTAGAAGTGTGCCTTTGGCTTAATCATTTTCATATAGTTTTTCATAATCATTGCAACTTGGATATCAAAAATCCAGTTATCGGTCCATTCATCAAATTTTCATCCTGGAAGCAACTATAGTGCAGTCTGAGAGCAAATATCTGCAACCAAGTTCAAATGGTGATAGGACACAATGGGACAGTAAGTGAAGGTATAATGTTCTAAGTTTTAAATCCTTTATAATTTGTTTCATTGGTAGCTTTTGGAGTATTCTGTAGGATTCTCTTGTTATTTGTGAAAACTAATCAATCTTGCAAGTTCAATTTTGAAGTATATTTCTAGGTTACACACCTTTAGTGAAGTTTTAGATTCCTCTAATTTGGTCCTAACTACAAAGGAGCGAAAAAATCTTATAAGCTCAATAGAGGGATAGAAAAAGGCAATAACAAGACAATCCTAGTAATACCAAGAGAAGGGAGACATCATCAAAAGGGACATGCTCCTAATAAGTGAAAACAACCACAAAAAGAGACCATAGTGAAATATTAACAATAGGAGTAGCAAGAGGAGTCTCCAATGAAGGATAAACAAGAAAATCAAAAGAAAAAACAACAAGATTTATAACCTAGCCTACTAACTCCCACAAGGTTAAAGTTCAATTTGGAAAAAGAGACATCATGCTTTCATCAATAATATTAGTTTACAAAATACTTCTATGTAGGAGGAGAAACCCAAATCTCATAAAAGAGCCACAATTGTGTAGTTAATGAGAATTAATGAACTTCAAGAAAAGATACAAGATTTAGCATCTACCATAGTTGATAAATATGATGGAAAGCTCTTGCACAGAGACTATTAGTTGACATAAATCAATCTAACCTACAAAAAATATACTTTTCTATCCCAAGGTTTTAATTTATAAGAAAAACTAGTGCAAGATACCATGAATGGTATTGTGAAGAATGTGATAAAATATGACCCCATATCACATCTTAAAAATACCCATTCAGGCTCAAACATAACACACACATATGTGGAAAAAATACTAATCTCCCCACCTACACATATACACATACACATACACATGTGGAAACTCTTAGAATAGTATGCATTTATCTTTTTGTAAGGAATATGCCATAACTTGTCATAATTGTCATACAGGACAGAAGGTGCTCCTACACATTTTCATAACCATTACTACATGTTATCATAGTAATATATCATGTAGCTACCATAGCTATACCCTTCATCTGGAATGAGACAAATCTCATGCCCCACTCGAATTCTATTTTAGCTTACATGCATTTCCTATGTCACTAAGAGAGGATAACTAAATATTCTTAGGATTGTAAGGTGAATCTCACCTAGCCCTAGAAACAATAACTATATTGAAGTGAACACCCCTCTTCATCAAGGAAATCACTAAGATTCCCTACAACAAGTGAGAGGGGATGTACATAAATGAGATAAGGACAATTTTTTTTATTTTTTATTTAATGAACTCCTGAAGAAAAAGGCTAGTAAGGAGGGAGTATATTCTCTTGTACAAAGTTCATGCAAGGTATATGGCATATCTATCTTAGCTATTAAGGATGTAAACATTTACATAGTTTTCAAGATCATATGTATGATCATCATTTTCAACTAGTATGACCATGTAAATGGTTTGGGTTTCAAAACAAACTATATCCACCCATGGATGTGCAATAAGAGCTCAAATTAGATTTTTTTCCAATAATAATATGATTTCCAAACATATACAAATAAATAGGGTAGGAGGAATATATATTCATTCTCAATTATTTGGAATTAAAAATAATCCCATCTAAACCTATATAATCATTGTGCAAGTGTAATATTAAAGTCCTTAAATTATATTTTCACTATCGCCTAAATTTAATTAGATCCCTCTTTACTCAACAATAGTATGATATCAAATTGATTTAGATATTTACATACCATTTGTCAAAATTTCAATAAGAAAACTAAGAGAATAGATCATTCACCATATTATGTGAATTTTTTTTTTTTAAAATACCACCTAATTTTCATATTTTAAAAGAAATGTTCTAAAACTGTAAGTAGAAAAAGCTTATAAGCACACACCTTCAACCTAAAAACAATTCACACTCTAAACAACACCATCTAGAAAAATGAAGCATCTGTACCTCCATTCTATGTGAAAGTGCAACAAAGCAATCACAAAAATAAATCCCACCCCATAACATAATCCCACTGCCACTTCCCACCATCAATCCATTATTTCTGCATCTGCAACTACTGTATTATTTGACTCTACCTGGTTACCTCTTTCATCAAAACCAAAGTTTTGTGTTCTATTCTCGAGGGGAGGCCCTGTAAGTCGGGGGTTCCTTATGAAGAGGCGTCAAAGATTGAAAATATTACTTTAATTATTATACTTTTTCATAGTGAATTTTTCAAGATCATTATAGAATTTATACCTTAAAAATATATATGATATCTTAATGGGTAGGGTAATTAATTGAAGTTTGTAATTAATCATAATATATGTGATTAAGACAATAACTAAGTAGTAAGCTAGTGAAATAAACTAGTTAAATAAATATAATTTTGTTATTATTTTTTCTTTCTATTAGGCATTTTGTACACCACTTCACTTCTATCTCTATGAAGCATTTTATACATCCACTCTCATAATTCACTTCTATCTTATGCATCATTAGAAGCATAAAGTAAGCAAAAATCAATAGGTTATCCACTGATAAAAGAAAGGACCCACACACAACTATGTGAAGGGTCATCCCCACTATCAATAACAAACTTATATGTCCATGAAGCCATCACAATATTTATCCTCGTACCTTCATTATATGACATGTAAAATAAAGTAACCTCTCTCCATATGTGGGATACAAAAGACGCAATATAGAGGCTATTAAGTTTAACTTCCAAAAAAAACACATTATCAAGTTTCCACTTAGTAATAGCATCATTCACTCCATATTTGCAATGAGGGATAGAAATCTCTCTTACATCCCACATGAGTCTAATGTTGTCATCCATTTATATATGATAACTTAAAATATGCAAAGGGTTATCAAGGACACTTGTATAACTATTTTGAACATTTCCAATAATAAGAAATCTACACAAGTTTTCTCCACAATCTCATGACTACTTGCTTCTACAAAAACCCCTAGAGGTACCATAGAATGGCCAATACAAAAATATTTGTAGTCCCATCTGCTAAAAACTACAAAAAGTGGATTATGGAACAAACAAAATATATGTAGTTCTTGGCCAATATAGCTATAAATAGTTTTGTCTATAACCATTAAATCTTTGTTAAATTAGTAAAATTTAAACTACTAAAATAAAGACATAATCTATATAAAAGTAAAATAAAATTTTGACAACAATGAAAATAGAAAATATTTTTAAAATATATTTTATTTTATGGTGATTAAAAATTTGTCTATTGTGCTCATGAGATTTTTTTCTTAAATAGTAAAAGTAAATTATGGAAAATAAAAAAATGATGCAATCTATTTAATGATTTAGCAAGGTTATATTTTTAGAGGAATGATTTTTTTTTTTATTCAAGGAAATTATATAGCTAAATGTGTTTTATTCACAGTAGTACTAATGTTCTATGGGTAAGGAAATTTTGAATGTTGGCTCCTACAAACATCAACTAAAATTGAAAATGAAATGAGAAAAAGTGAAAGAAATGACAAGAAAAATTAGCTTCAAGGATTGAAGCCAAGGAGGCTGCTTAGTGTAGGAGCTCATGTAGGAGCTAAAAACTCTAGGGTCACCTACAAAAAAAATGATGCCTTCCACAAGAGAGTATGCTACATAATGAGATTTCCTCAATATTGAGATATGAGATATGGCATAGATTACAAATATACATTAGCCTTGATTATATATGCAAGGTGAGATGTAGGATGAGAAATTACATTATGACAATGATTAAATCCTCAATGTTAATATTAAATGTCTAGGTAACTAAAAATAAATGAGGTGAGCATGGCCCCATTATAACTAATTTCTACAATGACATCTAGGAACTAAGTTAACTTAACATGTGAATATGTCTCCTTACTAGGAATTTACAAGGTATGTGATCTTAATTAGGGACTAGACGTTATTCACTCATGTGAGAATTTGTCAAAAGTAGCCAAGATCTAGAGCCCAATGAATATCACAAACAAGAGAGACAAAATATTGATAAGAACAAATTGTATTCTCATCAAGATGCAAAGCATGATCAACTAGATCGTTGGATTGCATACAATGTGAATAAGCCTACTTATAAAGGAAAGGAATGAGAGCACACAAGCATGACATATGGCTCAATGAAATACAAAGGTAAGTAGGGGTAGGTAGGAGAAATAACAAAATATTCTGGACACTAAAGGTTGATCATCCACCGAAGGTAGAATGTGATAACAAGATAACACCACAAAAGGTGGACTTTCTCCTACAACCATCTTCCCTAGATACACACTTGCCTAAGTGTCTCATATGCAAACTACAATGAATGCATTATCCTAAGTGTGAGATTTTGCCAAGATCAAGGGCACAATGAAAAGCACACAAAAGAGAGACAATAGTTTGACAAGAACAAATTGTATTCTCATCAATATGCAAATGTTCAACATGATTAACCAATACAATGAATATAGGCCTACATATATAGGCAAGGCCAAATGGATATGTTAGCACACAATCATGACATGTGGCTCAATGAGAAACAAGGGTAGGTAAGAAAAAGTAGGGGTAGGTAGAAGAAATAATATAATATTCCACAAGAGGTGGATCACCCACCAAATGTGGAATGTAATAGCAAGATAAGACCATAAAAGGTGGAATTTATCGTACAAGCTACATTTCTATGTGCACACTTCCCTAAGTGTCTCATATTCAAACTACGATGAGATGCATTATCCTAAGTTAATTTAAGTAATTTATTTTGAAGGAAAATCCATGATTAAACACAATTGAATCAAATTAGTACCAATAATGAATGGATAACCAAAATTTCAATGTTTGACCATTGTAAACATTACCTAGAATATTGCAATACATTTTTAAAAATGGTTTAATAGATTTTGTCTTTAGAGGAAGGTTAAGTGTCCTTGATTTTGAAAGGAACGTCATAACTAAGTGCATTTGAGTTAAAGTATTTTTAGTAGTAGATGGGTTGAAAAGTTCAAATTCTTGACCAATGTAAATCTCACCTTAGATTTTAATTTGGATAGTAATGGATGGGTAAGCAAATTTTCAATGCTTCCAATTCTACAAACATGACCTACAAATTTGAGGCAATGTGGTACTAGTACTAGATGGGTGAGGAAAGTTTCAATGTTTCACTCCTATAAGGATTGCATGAAATTTTGTACTACTATCTAGTAGGTTTTGTCTTTAGAGTAAATTTTTCTTTATTTTGAATTAAAAACTATGGTTAAATGCATTTGATACAAAGTAGTGCTATTAATAGATAAATAACAAAGTTTCAATTTTTTACCGAGCTAAATATCATTTTAAATTTTGAGACAAAGTAATACTTGTATTGGATAGGCAAGGAATGATGGAATGCTTCACTAATGTAAACATCACCTAAAATTTTGTATCATATTTTTCATAAATGACTTGGTATGTTTTCTATTTAGAAGAAATAAAAAAAAATTATTTAAAAAAATCGCATGATTAAATATGTTTGAATTAAAACAATACATTATAATAATTAAATTAAAAAAATGTAATATTTCATCTTATTAAGCACAAAAAATAATCATAAAAGTGACATCCTTTCAAATGAGTGCTTCTCAAATATAAATGAATATATTGGACTCAAAAACTACTAAATTAAACCTTGGTAAAACATTATTTTCTTTTCATTTTCTTTCTTTATCATTGAGACAATAGAGTGGTTCATCACACACCATCCTTAGACTACTATTTTGTTTTGGTAGGTTTTGACTTTAGAAAAAATTAGAAATAAAATGTTCATTTTCATAAAAATAAATAACATGCTAAATAAAATGTTCATTTTTATAAAAATAATTTTTTTTGTTAAATCATACTTGTTTTAATGATAAAATTCATGTTGCACACATCTACTAATGTTGAATTCAAATCTTCTACAATACCAAAAAAAAACATAAAAATTTTCTAATCAAAGCAATAGACTCAAAAACTACTGAGTTAAAAACCTGATAAAACATTATTTTCGTATCATTTTCATTCTTTATTATTGAAACAGATAGATCCGTTCATCACCCATTGTCCTTACACTGGTCTTTTGTCTTTTGAATGAATACCACAATGGTAAATGCCATACAATACGCGCATCATCTTACCCGAGGAAAGAAGAAAGCAAAAAATAAAATAAAATCATGTGCTGTGATACTTTGAAGATTCTACCATTAGAAATCTAATTTATCTAATTTACAACTACATGTGAACATTGAATATTATTTGGAAGTCAAGTTACGATTTGATTTGACTTGACTAGTAAAGAAACTGTATCAGTAGCTTTGACTTGACTCGAAAATGTCCTCAACACGCACTGAAATGTCCTCAAAATGCTTAAATCAATTACCTTTCGTATTCCTGACAACTATGGGAATTCACCATGGTATCATTGAATTTAATTTTATTTGAATTTTAAATAATTGGAATTAATTTGTGTATAATCTATGTCTTGACGTCCGTCGTTTTAACTGATGGAGATAATCTAATTTAGAATTATAGTTGTTATTTTGAACCCGTTAACAAATTGCCCCAAACTTATCTTACTTAATCATAAAACATATGTTAACTTCAAAATACTCACATTTCAATTACTATCACAATTAATTAATCTATAATTAATTTCTTGTTAATATACAATTTATCGTGTTAGCTTAAATTATAATTATTTTTTATTCGGTTTAAGAATAAGAATTATGAAAAGCAATATCTGAAACAACAACCAACAACAAAACAACAACATAGAGACACTATCTCTGATGTCCAAATTGATCTTGCAACAATAGAGTAAACTATATTCAACTATGGCACCAATATTGTAAGTAGTTCATCCTAGAGTCAATGGACTTGCAACCCACAAAACAATAGATATAGATAAACTGTGCCTATTTTCAAGAAAACACTAGATACCCCTAGACTCTAGAAAACAAAAATTGTACTCTATCTCAATACATCATGTCATTGTCTTTGAATGTTCCTTCCTGCAACCATAAATTGTTTTGACTCGTGCATGGGGGAAAGAAATTCATGTCTTTTCTTATGCAACCTTCACAATTCATAAAAGCTCCAAGTGTTGAGCATGCAAAATTTCATAACAAGTATTTCATCCTTATTCAAACCATTAAATTCACTTTAGGGGTTTGACTAAGAAGAATAATCCCTCCATGATAAACTCTCACTATTCTCTATAGACACCACAATTTTAGATATCAAAGGTGAAGAGAATGTTATAGGTCATAGGGGTGTATGTTGTTTACATAGATTTAGGTAAAAACCTTACTCATGGGAATCAATTTTGCTAGTACTAATTAAATTGGAACGCAAAAGATATCATCTTGTAGTTTATTAGAGTACTATTGTTGCACATTTTTTAAACTCCAATTCAAAAGTGTTTTTTAATAATGGGTAGATGGATAAAATATTTATGTTGTAACATTCTTATAATGGTTATTGTATATTCAACATTAGGAGGAGGACTTGGTATTTTACTAATATTTTTGAAACAATGGGATTTCAGACCTCTAAGCTAAAAAGATCTCAAGGTCCTTTTGTAACATTGGAACATAAATAGGCCTTATTTATTGTCCTAAACAAGAGAGCTAGGTGTTGAGATTATGTTCTTTAATTGAAAAAGAGTGAGATAGTGACATGTGTGTATGTAATCTAGACTAAAACTGACAAAATGATTAAATTTAATTGTATACAGTAGATATAGGATGAAAAGCATGAACAACAAGATAGATATGAGATAAGAATACATAGAGGAACTATGATCCAAAATATGAAGCTAACTATACAGGATATAAGCTCCGTGTGCCCTAGTCTAAAAGTGATGAAGGTTGTGGAAGATGACTAAAAATGCTATTAGGAGGATCTACACATCTATCTCTCAAAAAAATGGGTCATTATAGAGAAAAAAGGGTGTTAGGAACCCTAGTATTCCATCTATTCAACATCCATCATAGTCTATCACTATTTACTGTGCTCTTCTATAGCTCTCTCACTATTAGATTTGAACCTACACGCACATAAAAGGGGAAAATGGTTGTGTTGTATAAGGGCTTGCCTAATTCAAACCCTATGTTTGTGTTCCCACCTCCACAACAACTATGATGAGTGATAGAGTGCATGCCCTTGCAAAGATAGAGGCTAAATCAATGGTGAAATATTGAAATGGCATGATTCCCTTTAGTAATGTGATTCTCTTTTGGAAGTCTCGCAAATAATAGTGTAATAAAAGAATGAAGATAAATGACAAATATGAATCCATACTTGAATATAAAATTCTTGTAGTCTACTTCTTTATATATTTATAGCTCTATATTTGATTATATTGTAATGTGATTACTAGATAGTCTTATCTACCTTAGGGCCTTATGAATGATCGAAGATGTCCTTTATATAGGGATTACAAGGTTATTTTAAATATAGATTAGAAAATAATGATCAAATGCAAATAATTCTTAGACCAAATCACTAATAATGAAGGTGGACACTTGCAATAATAAAATTTGAGCTTCTTTTAGAGGGACTAGAGCATTAAGGAATAGGTCCACTTAAAAAGGAACCTTCAAAAGGGGAAACTTAAAATGTCAGGATCCTAAACATAGGACCTAGTCTCCCATTTTATATTTGATGATGATTAATTTATAGGCTTATTAGTAAAATTATAGGGTAGGATAGAGCACAAATGGTCTGAAAATGATCTAATAGAAACCTCACTAAAGTAGGTTCTAGATAAACTTTAAATTTTTTAACGTAAACAATTTATGATGCAATATTTAGCCCCTCCTTTAGTGAAAGTATGATCTTATGCTCATACTCATAGTAAAGAAATATAGCAGTTGAGAGCAAGGCACTCTAGGGATAGGATAACACTAAGTTGAGGGATTTGCAAGCTCTAGAGCCTAGGATCTTTTTAACCTACACAAGAATACTCAAAGAAGGATACACTTACTAAGGACACAAAAGGAACACAAAGCATAAAATGGTCATAATTCTTTTTTGCAAAAGCACAAAGAAAAAGAAAAGAGCACAAAAAGGGATAGTAGTAATAAGATAAACAAAGGTTCCAATTCAACTAGGTGAAGAGACCTCAATTAAAAATTTGTGCCAAATATTAAGTATCATTCCCAAAATGCTATTGTAAAGACATGTGGACTTTTAGAAAGAGACAAAAGCATACACAACTAAGACGATATTCCATGGTTTGCAAATCAACAAGTGTGCTATGTTGGGGGTCCATAGACATTCCAAGCTACATGAATTTACCTAGCTAATAAGTTGTGTTATGTTTGGTGATTCATATATGGACAAGTGCAAGAAGATGAGCACAATTTTGGGGAAGTTTGTGCATTGGGAAAGATACCACTAGAAATGGGTACCTATTATGCTTCAGAGCTTGAGACTAAAATTCAATAATGATTGCCCTTTTTTAAATAGTAGGTAACCATTATTTAAAAAACAAGTAATGTTATCTTAAATATATATATTTTTAAAAAAGGTACCCATTATTTTTAAGTATTTTTTATTAATTCCTACAAACTCATTTTCACACCTTAAATAATGAGTACCCATTACATTTAAATAATGGGTACCCATTATTTAAAGTTTGAAATTCCAACTTGTACTTTGCATTAGGTTTCAGCTCGACAACTAGGCATGCTAAGCCTGACCCTTAGCCTTGGACCTACAAGTACAAGGACATGTCAATAACAGTGGAAAATACTGACTTTCAACGTATATCTATAGCCTTCTTTGTCATAACTATTTGACGAAATTAAAACAGATTATAGACTATGGTGTGTAGATTTCAAATATGTAATTTTTTTTGGATTTTTGGAAATTTTTTTTTCTATTTTTCAATTATTATTTTTATGAAAATCATATTTTTAATTTATTTAATAAATTTTTTATTATTTACATTTGAGGGTCCAAGAGTTAGTTTTTTGTGTCAATGTAGGCCTAGGTTGAGTTCATTCTTCTTAGGTTTGCATTTTTGTGTAAATAGTGGGTTTGAGTAAGTGGTTGACCTTCTTGCTGGTCAAAAGTGTCAAGACTTGGTATAGGCATTAGGGAGGGTTAAATAGGTCATAGAAATGTTTCAAAGTCATATGTGATGACTTGGAATATGTCTTATAGGTTGGAGAGACCAAAAGTGCAAAAATCACAAAGTTGCAAAAAGTTGTCATGACAACTTTTGTCCTGAATTGGTTAGCGATGGAGTTAGGGTTTGTTCAATGCCCTAGGAAGAATCCACATGTGAGAAATCTCTAAATACCCTCTCTTTCACATTTAAAAAGGTTAGAGAAGTGTGTGATGTAAGTTCAACAACTGAAACTACTCATTTTCAGTCTTGTTGACAACATTTTGGTTTGATTTGACTCATTTTGCAATTGAATATGGATTGAATCCATTGATTCAAAAATGGATTAAGTTACTCTTATGTGTTATTGTGTTGTTGGTTCAATTTAGAGTTTTGTTAATACTATTCATTGGTGTTTTCTTGCTTAAGTTTGCAAGCAGCCAGTTTTGGCTTGTATATAGCAGTTTTCTTGTAAATATGGTTGCCCCATGAGTTCCACACATGCTGAAATCATGGATAGTTGGGACATGATAGGAAACCACCTATAAATTGTACATATGCAGGTTCAAGTTCTAGAAAAGAGTTTAAGTATGACTGTCACCTTGTTCTAGGCGAGCCCACGAGCAACCAGGCTAGAGGAAATAAGGTGAAAATGAAGTGCTAAGTGCAGGGGTGTGTGCCAAATCACCATTTCAAAGTTTGGAGGGGTCCATGGAGTTGGGATAGAGTTTTCCATGCAAGGAGGAGATTTGACAAAGCAATTTTATGCCAAAACCCCAACTTGTTCATTCACTGCTCGTTAAAGGCCTAGTAAACCATTCAAAACCCTCATTTTTGGGTTAGTACATTGTATGGTGAAACCAGAGGCCAAAACCAAAAAAATAATTTAGTTTTAGGTGTATCTTTGAAGAAAATTCAAACTTATTTTGGTTTCTTTTGCATCATTTTCCTTCAAGCCCTAGAAAATCGGATTTGGAGGCCTAATTGGGGCTCATTCCTTGTAGCCCTTTTCTAGGCGAGATTTTAAAATCGGTAAGAAACCTAATGATTGCAAACCACTAATGGACCCTAAATACATTCAAAACATGTTAGAAGATATCTGCACACCTCTGCATCATCCCACAATAGTAGGAGGTTAGTTTGACAAGTTGAAGCCAAGAGGCCAGAATTGAGCACCTGAGAAGCATTATGAATTGATAGGGTTCCTAACCAAAACACCCAAAGAGAACACCTTAGAATGGTCAAGAATCAAGCCCTAGAAGATATTGAGAAGGAATTGGAGGTATAGAGTGAAATTAGGCCTGGTGAGTTGGTGGAATTGAGCAACACCAACTAGGTGAAGTGTTGAGCAGGCTTGGTAAACCTCATCAAATTGGTATCAGAGCCTATAAGATTTGGGTGAAAAGAGTTGATGTCCTTAGTGGAATCTGTAAGAGACAAAATCATGGTGACCAATGCAGAGTTGGAAAGGAAAGTGGATGATTAGGAGGAAGAGAATAGACTCCTGAAAGAGAAATTGATTGAATTGGAGAGTAAGCTAGATTAACTATTTTAGAATTCTACAAAGTATTGAGTGAATTAAAAGTGCTCTACAAATATTATATCAACTTACAACTACCCTTTGTATGGATTCTTTCTTTCATAGAGCTCTTATTGTCATGATTCTTGGATTATCCAATTATCCAAG
This sequence comes from Cryptomeria japonica, assembly GCF_030272615.1. Lineage (NCBI taxonomy): Eukaryota > Viridiplantae > Streptophyta > Pinopsida > Cupressales > Cupressaceae > Cryptomeria > Cryptomeria japonica. Next base: position 635,779,643 of record NC_081412.1, read on the forward strand.
CACCTTCATGAGACTCATGAATGAGGTGATGAAGGATTTCATAGGTAAATTTGTGGTGGTATATCTAGATGAAATTCTCATTTTCAGTAAGGATAGGGTAGATCATATTACTCATTTGCAAGATGTATTACAAAGATTGTATGATAAAAAGCTAACCATGAACCTGGATAAGTGTGAGTTTGTCAACTAGGATTTGGTTTACCTTGGGTTTATATTGTCTCAAGGAAACCTAAAGATGGATCCCAGCAAGGTTGAATCGAGACTAAATTGGCCCACTCCTAAGTCAATAATAGAGGTGAGAAGCTTCCATGGACTAGCTCAGTACTATAGGAAGTTCATTAGGCAATTCAGTGCTATATGTGCACCAATGTTAGACACCATTAGAGGTGGAATGAAGGCAAAATTTCAGGGGAATGAGGAAGCCAACAAAGGTTTTGAAACCTTGAAGGGGAAGATAGCTACTCAATCGGTGCTAGTGTTGCCTAGTTTTGAGAAATTTTTCATTGTAGAATGTGATGCAAGCAATGTTGAGGTAGGTGTTGTCCTAAGCCAATAAGAAAGACCAGTAGCTTTCCATAGTGAGAAGCTAAGTGATTCTGAGAATAAATACTCCTATTATGATCTTGAGTTGCATGCTTTAGTGCAGGCTTTGAGAAAGTGGAGACACTATCTCCTCCCTAAGGAATTTGTAGTCTATATAGATAACCAAGCATTTAGTTTCCTAAAATAAAAAGATAAACTTAGTCATCAGCATATGAAATGGGTGGAGTATATGCAGGCCTATACATTCACCATTAAGCACAAGGAAGGGTAGTTAAACCGGGTAGCTGATGCATTGAGTAGAAGACTTTTGATAGTCCAAGAGATCCAATTGAGAAGCATAGGTGTTGACAGTTTTAGAGGCTTATATCCAGAGGATGAAGACTTCTCAAATGCCTACAAGGTGTAAAAGGAGTATCAAAACCACTTCTATAGTGAGTATTCTAATTTTACTTTGCAAAATGGACTATTGTTTAGAGGTGGGCAGCTTTGTGTGTCTAGAGGCTCAATGAGGGAAAATCTCATACAAGAGAAGCATAATGGCAGCCTTAGTGGATATTTTGGATTCAATAAGACTCAAGAGTTGGTTCAAAGGTACTACTATTGGCCAAGGATGAGTCAAGATGTGAAGAAGTATATGGAGACTTGCATAGTTTGCCAAAAGGCCAAAGGTACTTCTACAAATGCCAGTTTATACCAACCTCTTCCTATACCAAATAGACCTTGGGAATGCATTAGTATGGACTTTGTAGTAGGTTTACCAAGGAAAAAACATGGATATGACAACATTTATGTCATTGTGGAGAGATTTAGCAAAATGGCTCACTTTGTGCCTTGCAAGACTACTCATGATGCATGCCAAATAGCTCAATTGTTCTTCAAAGAGGTAGTGAGGATACATGGTTTACCCATGAGAATTGTTTCAGATAGAGACTCAAAGTTCATGAGTAATTTTTGGAGGACACTTTGGCAAAATCTTGGCACCAACCTCTCTTTTGGATTAGTCTATCATCCTCAAACAGATGGGCAGACCGAAGTGGTGAATAGGAGCTTGGAAAACTTATTAAGGTGCCTTACTAAGGGATATGGTTAGACATAGGATCAAGTACTCTCACAAGCTGAATATGCATAAAATGAGACCATGAATAGGACTACTGACAAGAGCCCTTTTGAGGTGGTCTATGGAGTGCACCCAAGAGGAATTTTGGAGTTGAGAGACTTAGGTAGTGCAGCAGCAAGAAGTGGATATGCAAAAGACTTTTCTTAATCAATGAAGGAAGTACATGAATTAGTCAAGAAAGCATTGAAGGAGAACAAAAGCAAACTCAAGCAAGCATTGAAGGAGAACATAAGAAAACTCAAGCAAAAAGTTGATGAAAGGAGGAAAAATCTACAATTTCAAGTGGGAGATCTTGTCATGGTGCACCTAAAAAAAGAAAGGCTACAACAAGGAGTGCCTAACAAGTTACAAATGAGAAGGATAGGTCCATTTACCATTCTAGCCAAGTATGGAGAAAATGCATACAAGGTGGATCTACCTAGTGACATAGGATTGTCATCGGTTTTCAACATAGCAGACTTAATTTCCTATAAAGGACCAATTCAAGGTTCATATTGTAGTCACTTAGAGGTATCAGATGATGTGAACCACCTTCAATTACTAGCCAAACCAAATCCACAGGCCGAGAAGGTGTTGAGTTCAAGGATTGCCAAGAAGACAAGGCATCAGGCCTATTGGGAGAACCTCATCAAATGGCAGGGTATGTATGATGTTGAAGCTACATGGGTGATTGAGATAGAGTTTAAGAAGCTTGGGATTGATCAGAATCTGATTTCCAAAGAGGTGACATGATCTTCTTTTGTTTGGGAGAATGGTGCAAGAGCACCTAGGACTTAGGCAAAATATTTTTCACAATTTTGGCTTGTATTGACCCAAATGAAGTCAGTAGTGAATAAGGACTCTAGGAGGGTCCAAGAGATAGTATTTTGTTTAAATGTAGGCCTAGGCTGAGTTAATTCTTCTTAGGTTTGCATTTTTATGTAAATAGTGGGTTTGAGTAGGTGGTTGACCTTCTTGATGGTCAAAAGTGTCAAAAATTGATATAGGAATTAGGGAGGGTTAAATAGGGCTTAGAAATGTTTGAAAATTCATATGTGCTGATTTGGAATAGGTCTTATAAGTTGGAGAGACCAAAAGTGCAAAAATTACAAACTTGCAAAAAGTTGTCATGACAACTTTTGTCCTGAATTGGTTAGCGGTGTAGTTAGGGATTTTCAAACACCCTAGGAGGAATCCACATGTGGAAAAGCTATAAATACCCTCTCTTTCACATTTACCAAGGTTAGAGAAGTGTGTGATGTAAGTTCAACAACTGAAACTACTCATTTTCAGTCTTGTTGACACGATTTTGGCTTGATTTCACTCATTTTGCAATTGAATATGAGTTGAATCCATTGATCCAGCAATGGATTCAGTTACTCTTGTGTGTTTTTGTGTTTTTGGTTCAATTTAGAGTTTTATAAATACTGTTCATTGGTGTTTTCTTGCTTAAGTTTGCAAGCAGCCAGTTTTGGCTTGTATATAATAGTTTTCTTGTAAAAATGGTTGCCCCATGAGTTCCACACATGCTGCCATCACGTCTAGTTGGGAAATTGTAGGCAACCAACTTTACATTTTAAATATTCAGGTTCAATTTCTGGAGAAGAGTTGAAGTATGACTATCACCTTGTTCTAGGTGAGTCGAGGAGCAACCCGACAAGAGGAAACAAGGTGAAAATGAAGTGCTAATTGCAGGGGTGTGTGCCAAATCACCATTTCAGAGTTTGGAGGGGTCCATGGAGTTGGGATAGAATTTTTAATTAAGGGAGGATATTTTACAAATCCATTTGATGCCAAAACCCGAACTTGTTCATTCACTACCAGTTAAAGGCCTAGTAAACCCTTCAAAGCCCTCATTTTGGGGTTAGTACATTGTACGGTGAAACGAGGGGCCAAAACCACAAAAATCCTTCAGGTTTAGGTGTATATTTGAATAAAATCCAAATTTATTTGAGGGTCTTTTGCATCGTTTTCCTTCAAGCCCTAGAAAACTGGATTTGGAGGCCAAAGTAGGGCTCATTCCTTGTAGCCCTTTTCTAGGCAAGATTTTGAAATCGGTAAGAAACCTAATGATTCCAAACCATTAATGGATCCTAAATGCATTCAAAAAATGTTAGAAGACACCTCCACACATTTGCATCATCCCACAATAGTAGGAGGTCAGTTTGACAAGTTGAAGCCAAGAGGCCAAAATTGAGCACCTGAGAAGCACTGTGAATTGCTAGGGTTCCTAACCAAAACACCTGAAGAAAACACCTTAGAATGGTAAAGAATCAATCCCTAGAAGAGATTGAGAAGGACTTGGAGGTCTAGAGTGCAACTAGGCCTGGTGAGTTGGTGGAATTGAGCAACACCAACTAGGTGAAGTGTTTCAATCTTTAAGTATTTCAATTTTTAAGATCAATTGTGAGAAATCTTAAAATTTGAGAAAAAGAACATCCACTTTAGGAACTTTATGTGGACTCAAATTCTTGCAATGACATGTATATGGTATGGATTCCACCATCCAACAAGTTGTGTTATGTTGGGTGATCCATATATTGCTATGCTAAACAATCACAACTAGCAAGCCACACTATATTAGGTGACCAATTCCTTAAGAAACATAAACAAGAACAAAAAAAAAAACTAGAAAGACACACTCTACTATATAATAAATTCTTTATGGAATGTAAACAACAATAGAGATCAAAATAGCAAGCCATGTTGTACTAGATGATCATGATGAGTCATATGAAATGGATGTCATTGGCTAGAAATTTATGTTATATTGGTTGAATCATATACAATCAAAACCTTAGGGAATGTAAAAATGGATCACACTAATAGCTCACACTATAGTAGATGATCAAGAGAAGTCATATACCACAAAAACTGTAAGAGATAGATTTGATGATCACACCTTAGGGGGTGTTATGCCACACAATGCCACCATTTATGGGGCACACCAAAGAAAATAATACACAAAAAGGAGGTCATATACTCCCCTTTATATGTTAGCATATTTTTATACTTATACCTCAAGGATAAGAGAGAGATCCATATCAAGAAAACACACCTTCAACATTAAGAAGAGATACACAATAATGATGCATGCGTCCAAGTGAGTAACATATCTTTATGAATGATGTACACACCTCTAAGAAAGGAAGGAATCATCACAAATGATATATACGTATTTAAATAAGGGTAAAGGGATCCTTATCAAGGATATACATTTTGAAACAAAGAGAAGGGATCCTCATTAGGGATACATACCTTCCAAAAAGGCAAATATGGGATAATTATTGTCTAAGAATACCTACCTTCTTCAAAAAAAATTAGGAATCCATCCTAGCAAACTAGTTCAAACCGTATCTAGCAGCTTTCTAGTTCTATAATGTAAAAAAAAAAGGTACCATATAATGTGTAAAACTGGTTTGAGTGAATATATGCAACAAAGGAATCATAAACTCGAAGATCTATTTATTAAAGTGTAGGAAGCATATAAGTGAGAACTAAAGAGTATAGCAATGGGAAGATTAATAGATTAGTATATATTATGCAACTTTTAAGAATGAAATAGGTATTATATATATATAATCTAAAATGAATGCATAAACATGAGAATGAATTATAAATTCTAGAGAATCCCTTAATTACATAATATATTCTAGCATCACATTTAGTACATCATCATATAATTTATATATAGATTAAACTTATTGTATGGACATTTTCTTATTTCTAATGAGAGAAACTATATATGGTGAATGCAAGGGAGTTGAATATTTTAAAGGATTTTTAAAATTTTAATTAACTTTGTATTTTAGTCTTCACATTGAAAATTTATATTTTCCTCGAAAAGAATTGTTCAAATTATATCACATAACACATTCTCATATCTTGATATAGGTAAACAAAAAGATCAAGAATATTTAGGAATATTTATCGAGTGCTTTTAATGAAAAGTGATTAACATGAATAATATACTTTTACTAAAGAAAACTTTTTAAAAATGTTGTTCCTAAAATTACATGATTTTAACATAATATTTTATTAAAATTTTTTTAAAATAATTATAATTATAGCTAACTATTTTTCTATATGTACTTTAATTAATGTACAAAATCAAAATAACATTATAATAAAATTATTATTTTAGAAATTAGATTAATTTTATAACCATTAATTTATATTCTTCAAATATATAATATTTTTCAACTAAATATATATATCTTTGATGAATAATTTTTAATAAAAAATTTAAAATATTTTATTATAATTTAAAAGGTTGTTCATTTTTGTGTAAGCTCATAAAATATCTATTTAATACAATTCTAGTTTATCACATTCTCTAAGTCAATTATGTGACTTTTATTTGTTGGGAAGAGTCGCTCTAAAAGAAATTTAGTCAGTAAAATTTTTTATGTGACTTTCATTTTATTTAGTGGGAACAATGGTCGGCAATGACTAGAAATGCACACAACATTTGGTTTGATCATGAATACTTATAATTCGTTGCCTAGAAAATGTTTGGAATATGCAATTGAACATTCAATTTGCATTCATTCTTAAATTGACATGTCTTTTGCCATCTTGAACAATGGAAAGACAAATGCATCACACAATGAACTTTCTAATTTTGAATGGATAGTTTAGTTTTGTTGTGACAACTAGTGGTTGTGTTTCTTCTAAATATAACATTTGATTGGTATGTGTTAAGTGAACTTTGTATTTATAGATGATTATAAAATAAATATATTAATAATATTTTATATTACAATAATAGTATACTGATTTTTAATGAAATATATTATTGAGAAATAAATAAGATTAATCAATTGATGTAAATAGGTGATGATTCTTAATTTTTTTTACATGCACGAATTAAAAAAATTAAAAAGATGAAGAAATCATTAATTGAAATAACAATAATCTAAGCGGTATCATAGTTGGGAAGTTTACCAAGTCTAGATTGTGACTTTGTGGTTGTAGAGTTAGGTTGCATCTAGCATCATGACAATAAGAGCTCTATGAAAGAAAGAATCCATACAAAGGGTAGTTATAAGTTGATATAATATTTGTAGAGCACTTTTAATTCACTCAATACTTTGTAGAATTCTAAAATAGTTAACCTAGGCTCAATTATTATAGACAAAATATCATCTATTTCATCCATTATTTTTTAAATCTAATAGAATTACATACTTGTAATGAGGTAATATAATATTATTTTAAAAATTGGTTCATTCAAATCATTCAATGTTTCAATTAACACTTTGTATTTCAAAAAAATCCAAAGGTAAAATGTTGGAAGCAATAAAGAAAAGCCAAGTATATTTAATGGTCAAAGTTCTAGGAATCCGACCTATATATCTCTTGTTTGTTGGGATTACCATCAACCTTGTAAATATTTTGTGAGTAGTGACATGTACGCTTAGCTCAACCCCTTCAAAAGCCCATTTTAACCCACATACTTGATATTTATTAAATGGAAACCTATAGCTAAACATGGAACAAACAAGTTAGATAAAACATGATACTTGTTGTTTTCTCATGACATCTTTTCTACATTGATATTCTTTGTTCTGAATCTGATATAGCAGTGCATGCACAGTAGGAGTAGGTTTATGTATGTAGGAGTAACCCGGAGCTCTAACGAAATTATTTTTCTCTCTATTTCAAGTCATCTCATGGAGTGGACAATGGGATGCTTGGATCTACGAAGCTGACCAGAAGACCCTTCTCCAGAACTCATCAACCTATTCAAGCAATGATGGATTCTTTCTTTCCCTTCTTCCTACATTCTTCTATTCCTTTTCTGTTTGCATTTCTATGATCAATGTGATCTTTTCTTAGCTATTCCCATGACTTGTGTGGGATCTTCTGAATAGTTTTCTCTTTATAAATAAAGATATATTACATGCAGATGTTTTCTTTCTTGATTCATATATTTCATATTGGAAATAAGATACTTGTATGGCATACGTTTTTTTAATAAAGATAGTAAACATGGAAAAAAATTGTGTACCTTTTCTCTGCAATACATAAGACCTATTGTAGGTCACCAAGATTTTTAAGTGTGACAAAATTTTGGTAACATTACCACCTAAATGTTTGTATATTTTTTTAATGGTTTTCTAGGTATTGTGTTTTGTGGAAAATTAATTATTATTTATTTTAAGTTAACTCCATGATTAAATGCATTTTAGTCAAAGCACTACTACTAATGGAAGGGTAACAAAATTTTGAATACTTATCTCGATTAAACATCACCTAAAATTTTGTACTACATTTTCTTAATTGCTTTGGTAGGTCTTGTCAATAGAGAAAACATTAAAGTGTTCTTTATTTTAAAGTAAAATCCATGATTAAACATAATTGATTCAAATTAGTTTCAATAATGAATGGGTAACCAAAATTCCAATGTTTGACCATTGTAAACATTACGTAAAATATTGTAAAATATTTTTTAAAACAGTTTAATAAATTTTGTCTTTAGAGGAAGTTTTAAGTGTTTTTTTTTTATTTTGAAAGGAACTTCATAACTAAGTTCATTTGAGTTAAAGTAGTTCTAGTAGTATATGGGTTAAAAAGTTCAAATTCTTGACCAATGTAAATGTCACCTTAAATTTTATTTTAGATATTAATGGATGGGTAAGAAATTTTTCAAAGCTTCCAATCTTACAAACATTGCATACAAATTTGAGGCAATGTAGTACTAGTACTAGATGGGCAAGGAAAGTTTCAATGTTTCATTCCTATAAGGATTACATGAAATTTTGATCTACTATCTAGTAGGTTTGTCTTTAGAGTAAAGTTAAGTTTACTTAATTTTGAATAAAAAGTTATGGTTAAATGCATTTGATACAAAGTCATGCTAGTAATGGATGGATAACAACGTTTCAATTTTTGACCATGCTAAATATCATTTTAAATTTTGAGACAAAGTAATACTAGTATTGGATAGGCAAGGAATGATCGAATGCTTCACCACTGTAAACATCACTTGAAATTTTGTATTATGTTTTTCATAATTGATTTGATAAGTTTTCTCTTTAGAATAAATTAGATGTTTTTTATTTTAAAAAAACTGCATGATTAAATACATTTTAATAAAATAATACTTACAATAAATGAATAAAAAAAATATAATATTTCATCATATTAAAAATCAAAAAATCATAAAGTTTATATTGTAGGCATCTAATAGTATTGAGTTCAAATCTTCTACAATATTAACAAGAGACACAAAGCGTCGAGTTCCTATCATCAATATGGTTAGTTTAGAGTAGTTGAAAGTAGAGATGCAATAGAGGGGGAGAGGAAGACAAAGAACAATAGATAGAGATAGAGACACGTAGAGGGAGAAATAGAGAGGAAGAGGCGGAGAGATAGAGAGAAAGAGATAGATAAATGTGTGTGTGTGTGTGTGTGTGTAGAGAGAGAGAGAGAGAAGTATATATGTTGTTTGCTTTAATTTTAACAATAGCATGTCGAGGAAGCCCATGATGAGTTGTGCAATATGTATGAGAAGTTAGATTAAGTTTAACATTTAGGAAAGAAAAAAAATCAATTGTATTTTTTTTAAAACGTTTTATGGATATTATTATTATTAGCTAGTTTTCTTATAAGAAAAAACATTAGTTCTATAAATCTAGATTAAACAAATAAATAAAAATAATTATCTAATAATTGAGCTAGGATGGATAATCGAAATTGAATTATGTATTATAATTAAATAAAGGGATAGGTGTACGTAGTTTTAGAATCGATGATAAATAAATGTGGTAGGTGTTGGTTGGAATATTTTTTCATTGTTGAAAGATTAGTTATTTTAGTTTGATGAATGTTTCAAACTCTAAATTGAAATTATGAACCAAATTCAACAAAAATTATACTTCTTATCCCTATTTAATCACATTAAAAAATTGAAATTAGACTTGTATAGTGTAGTATGTAAGCATTAGATGTGAAATTGAAAAAAATATTGTATAGAGAAAATAAAAAAACTATTCCCTATAACAGTGGGCCAAAATATGAGGACTAATTGACTATTAATTCATTATTTAATTAAAGTTTGTGAAAATGTATTTGTTAGAAATATTAAATTGAAAAGAAATAATTAAAGTTAAGATATTATATTATAATATTATATACATCTTTTTTAGTAGTATATTATTATTATATAATATTTAAATAAATTATTTTCATTATATTTAAGAAAGTTATATTACTAAATTACATAAGGATTACCCCAATATAACTTTTATATTTTTAATGTTGTGCAAAGGTGCGCATTTCCACTATGACTTTGAATTTTCGGCAATGAAATTTCGGTCGTAACAAGAATATTCCAAGAATGGAGGATTGCACTGGGACCGCCATGCTTACTCATCTACTACGACAATGAAAAAAGGATTGTTTACCCATAAAATCAAATCATGTGCTATGATGATTTTTGTAGGAAACATATTTTCTTAATATTAAAATATGACTTTGAAGAGTCTACCTGTAGAAAAATAATTTACAACTATGTAGATGTGAACATTGAATATTATTTGGAAGTCAGTTTGCTATGGCCACAATAGTAGCTTTCTAGAAAATGTCCTCAACACGCGCTCAACAGTCCGCCACAGCACCATTGGAATTTGGAATTGATTTGTGTATCATCTATGTCTTGACGTTCGTCATTTTTATAGATGGAGATTATAATCTAATTTAGAATTATTTTTGTTATTTTGACTTCCTTAACAAATTGGCCCAAACTTATATCTCTTTTTTGGAAGTCGTGTTGAAATAAGCATGAAAATGTGATTTGCACATTATAGTATTACATGGAAAGGCAAACCACAAATCATATTTAGTCATCTAATTAATTAATTTTGATCCAAACTAATCCATACTAAAATCTAATTAAGAACATCAATACAACATTACTATCACATCCTCATAAGATTATACGAACATTTATTAAAATTAGAACATACTAGCATATTGTAAGATTTTTCTTTTTAGTTTATAATCAAAACTTATCAACATCAAATTTGATAAGTGTCAAAATTTGCCAACACCAAATTTGATCACAAAACATATTTTAACCTCATAATACTTGCATTTCAATTACTATCACAATTAATTAATCTATAATTAATTTCTTGTTAGTATACAATTTATTGTGTTAGCTTAAATTATTGTTATTTTTAATTAGATTTAAGAATAAGAATTACAAAAACCAATATCTGAAACATTTAGAAAAAAAAGTACCAAAAGATGAAGATAAGCATGGTTGGGTGCATGAGGAGAAGAAGAGTGTAATGTTGAAAGGGGAGTGTGTAGCAATGCGTGGGGACAAGGGAAAACCTGTGTAAAGGTGAAGAAACAAAAAAATCAGTAACCACACCTTTTTAGACAACTGAAATGAAACAACAACAATGCAAAATTTATTTATTTATTTTTTTGGGATCCGGGGTGTCCCACAGGAGATAGCCTATCGATTAATTATAATAATATATTGATTTGTAGTGAAATATATTATTGAGAAAGAAATGAGATTAATTATTTGATGCAAGTAGTCATTCTTAGTTTCTTTTATATGTATGAATTTAAGAATTTAAATAGATGAATAAATCATTACTTGAAATGTCAATAAATATGAATACTATTGTAGTTAGGAATTTTATCAAGTAAAATTTAGATTGTCACTTTTGTGATTGTTAATGTAGGTTGCATCTAACATAATAACAATGAGAGCTCTATGAAAAAAAGAAGCCATACAAAGGGCAGTTGTAAGTTGATACAATATTTATAGAGTACTTTTAGTTCACCCATTTACTTTGTACAATTTCAAAATAGTCTACCTAAGCTCAATTATTATAGACAAAATATGATCTATTTCATCCAATATTTTTTAAATGTAATAGAATTACATACTTGTAATGAGGTTATATAATATTGTTTTCAAAAATAGTTCATTCAAATCATTCAATGTTTCAATTAGCAATCTGTATTTGAGAAAGGTCCAAAGGTACAACAAAATAAAGCCAAGTATATTTAATGGTCAAAGTTCTATGAATGCAATGTATATATGTCTCATTTGTTATGATTAAGGTGCCATTAACCTTGTAAATCTTGTATAATTAATTATTCCTTCTGTTTGTAAAATTCCATAATGGAATATGTACTCACTAAGAAATGGTCTTATTTCAGCTACATTTAGATCTCAATACCTAAAAAGGGGTGTGGGGGCACTTACCCCCCACTACTGTTGTCCCTCCAAGATTCTCCCTAGCAGGGGTTCTAGGGTAGTGCTCCCAAATGGAATTTTTTAGAAAATTGCATTGTAAAATTATATAATTTTTTAGTCAATCTAAATCATTCATCATTAGGTCATAGAAATTATGGTAGGATTTGTTTCCTTAGAAGAAAACACATTTTAATGAGGGCATTGTATTAAGATTGCGACAAGACAGAAAGTTCAGATAAAAGAATAGACGATGTTGAAATAAAGACAAAAAGTGAAGGGTGTTAGTGATGTATTGTAAACTCTATTGAAATTTATATAGACCAGTGCACATCTCTTCTTGTGTTTATTTTCTTCTCAAAAATATATTTCCACATAAATATTATATTTTTCGTATATTCTTTTATTTCCTTTGTTTTCCCTAATTTGTTTTCCTATTATCTCTATTTGGTTATGCATTGGATCAATAATTATAATTACTAAAACTAGATTATCATTCTATAGATGTTTACCTTTATTTCAAACTTTATTTACTTTGAAGAAGTTCATAAATGAAACTTTAAAACTTTTCTTCCATGTTCCTTTTCATTATTTACCTCAATCTAGTTTGTTTTTCTATTTTTGGTTTATCTTAATTTTTCCTTAGCAAAGATTTTAGTCTTTATGATATTTCCTTTAAATAAGGGTTTGTGAACTTCATCCTACGGAGGGGAGGAGATGTTCAATTGCTCAAAAACATATTGTAGAAAGATCACCCACAAATCAAGATATTTGCATTTTGAAATAGACATAAATTTGGTTGAACTATATTAGCTGATTCAAAAAAATGATCCTATAATATAACATATTTGTAAATTAAAAAAATATATTAATAGGAATCATTAGAGATCAAAATAAATTATAATAAAACATAATAAATTTTAAAATAAAAATCAAATAATATAAAAAATTAAATTAAATACTATAATTTTTAAAATAATAAAATGTACAATTTCATCCCTTAAAATTATATTTTATGCATCAAATTATTTAATAAAACAAAAACACTTAAAAAAATCTTCATATACACCGATGAAGAAAAAACACAAATACACTAGAAAAGCTAAAACCAAAGAATCATTTTGAATTTCATATATTACCCCTTGAAATGTTTCTGTCATCATTAACACCAACAATTTCTAACACACCTCATGCTAATAAATTTGCATCGGCCATATACTAAAAGAAAACTTTGTCATTATACTAACAAAACCCTCTATACAGTTGTATCTACTTTCATCTATTAACCTCTTATACACCCATCAATAGCTAAAATTACAACATCATAAAAATCGAAGGCTCTCTTTCTCACCCTCTTATTTAAAGTCAATACTCCAATCACAACAGAGAATCCCAAACCATAACTCAATCCAAGTCCGACTGCCCATCCTATCATTTCACCATCTGAATTCTTTGCTTCACCAATTCTCTCAATACTTGTGCAGTTGCCATAGCCAGAAGAGTTGTTGCAGACGCTTATATTGGTAAATGGAATCCCACTTAGCTTAAGATTGCCTAAGTAGGACGACTCCCCAAAAGTTAGGAACTGTCCTCCATGGGGTACTTTTCCATCAAGCATGTTGTAAGATAGATTCAAGAACTCCAAATAACTCAGGAACTCAAGTTCTAAGGGAATGTTGCCATTCAACCTGTTTAGCGAGAGGTCCAGAGACTCTAGTTGTTCCATGTGTCCCAATGTTTTTGGGATTCGGCCACTGAGATGATTCCTTGAAAGGTTAAGGGCTATGAAGCCTTGAAGAGATCCCATTTTAAAAGGAATGCTCCCTGATAAACTGTTGTTTGAAAGATCAATACATTTAAGAATAAAGAGAACTTTCACAAATTCAACATCCCAGCCTTTCCAGGAAATTTTGATCTGATTTGTATATGTAGCACCACTTGAACTGTATTCTTCGAGATGGTTTGAATTATTCTGCGATGCATTGACCATTGCAAGCAGGTTTGTAAGGTTGCTTGGAATAGCTCCTGAAAGGTGGTTGCCAGAAAGATCCAGAATTTGAAGATTCGGAAGGCCAATTACCTGGCGTGGGATACTGCCATGAAAATGATTATACCTTAAGACCAACACATGCAGCTGTGATAGCTTTCCAATCCAGTGGGGAAGGGTGCCTTCCAAATCATTATTTCCCAAATCCAATACTTGCAGAGATCGGCCTTCTGAAATGGATGAGGGAATAACTCCTCTCAAATGATTACCATTGAGCTTCAATGTATGCATGTTTGTAATGTTGCCCCACTCTGCTGGCAATTTACCTTCCAGATGATTTTCTGCTAAATCTAGAACACTAAGAGAAGAACAATTCCTGGTTAAATGAGGATGAATGACACTGCTCAGCGTATTTTTTGAAAGGTCAAGAACCTGCAAATATGGAGTGCAAATAGAATCTGGAATCGCTCCGCTGAGGTTATTCCGCGACAAGGATAAGAACCTTGCATTTTCAAGATACGCACCGATGTGACTAGGAATAGAACCATTAAACTGATTCATCGACAGATCTAGCAGGTAAGCACCAGCAGGAGGAAGAGGAAGAGAACCTTCCAAGCTATTATTGTGCAAATCTAGATAGTCAAAATACATGGGTAAGGTTAGTCTAGATGGCAATGACCCAGTTAATTGATTACAGCTAAGGTTCAAACTATAAAGGCTGGGTAAGTTCCATATCCAAGATGGAATATTTGTTTGGATACTGTTAGCAGATAGGTTTAGATATTCCAAGTCGTATTGGGTCACAAGAAACGATGGAATTCTATCTAAATTGCAAGAGCCTAATGCCAAAGCGGAAAGATTAAACTGCGGAATCCATGTTGAATCAATGTTTACAGTTAACTGATTGTAAGAAAGATACAGGCTATCAAGACTAGTGAGATTATCGAATACGGAAAGGGAAATGAGGCCGCTTAAACTATTGGACTGGAGCAAAAGGCTTCTTAAGTTAACAAGATCTGAAATTGTAGATGGAATCGTACCATTCAATTCGTTGGCATTAAGGTGAAGACTAACAAGAGAAGAGAGTGAGTCCAACGAAGGGGGGATTGCCCCTGTTAACTTGTTGTAGGACAGCTCCAAAGAAACAAGTTTAGAGAGATTGACTATGGACAGAGGAATCTCACCTTCAATTCTGTTATCTGACAGATATACACTCTTCAAGGACGACACATTCCCTATAGCAGATGGAATCTCACCTTCAATTCCGGTATACGACAGATAAAGACTTTCCAAGGACAACGCATTCCCTATAGCAGATGGAATCTGACCTTCAATTCTGGTATCTGATAGAAGAAGATCCTTCAAGGACGACATATTCCATATAGAAAATGGAATCTCACCTTCAATTCCGGTAAGTGATAGATCAAGACTTTGCAAGGACAACAAATTCCCTATAGCAGATGGAATCTCACCTTCAATTCTGGTATCTGATAGATCAAGACTTCGCAAGGACAACGATTTCGCAATAGAAGCTGGAATCTCACCTTCAATTCTGGTATCTGAAAGACGAAGATGCTCCAAGCATGAGATATTCCATATAGCAGATGGAATTCGGCCCTTGATGGCTGTCCCTGAGAGATCAATGCTGGTTAGTGACAAAGAAGACTTTCGTTGTCCAATGAAAGAAAGGTCTCTTCCAAGATCGTAATTCTCAGAGAGATCAAGAGAGACCAAGCGCCCAGTCACATTGTCAAACCAAGCTGGTATATGTGCTGACAAATAGTTCTCTGATAGATCGAGATGAAGCAGAGAGGTGAGGTTGAGAAGGGAATTGGGAATTTGTCCTCCAAGCCCACAGTCAGACATGCTGAGTTGTTGAAGGTTGGATAGACTGCCAACAACTTCACCCCACTCTTTG
Organism: Cryptomeria japonica; assembly: GCF_030272615.1. Taxonomy (NCBI): domain Eukaryota; kingdom Viridiplantae; phylum Streptophyta; class Pinopsida; order Cupressales; family Cupressaceae; genus Cryptomeria; species Cryptomeria japonica. Next base: position 635,795,412 of record NC_081412.1, read on the forward strand.
TTTACAGAGATGTTCACTTCAGCAAGAGAGAGGTATTCCAAGCTCACCAGATTTGATAAGCTTTCCAAACTCACGTAAAATTCACTTACATCACCCAGAAAGGATTCATTTACATAACCAGCAAATGACAAGTCAAGAAAAGTGAGACTCTCCAACTTTCTATTATGGGGAGGACTGAATTTACCCTTGAAGAGGTTGTCACTGAGATCGAGGTGCTCCAACCGTGCAAGTTGGAACAGCGATGAACTGATGTTACCTTCCAAATTGAATCCACTCAGATCCAGTCGAGAAACATGGCCTGTGCGGAGATTACAACTGACTCCTCTCCACGTGCAGCAATTGAATCCGTGCCAGGAAGTTAGAGTGTTATACTCATCTACAACTGCTGCCTTGAAATCCAGGAGAAGATTTCTTTCAGGGAAGGGGCATGCAATTGCAGGGGAACTGAAGCAGCATAATATTGTTATAATTGCAAACATAGCTTCCATTGTTTTGGAAACTAAAATTCTTATTATCTTTACTTTGAAAGAAAAGAGATGATCAGAAATCATGGGAGACGAATGATGAATATATCTCTAACTGTGGTTTAATGTTGTTGTGTGAAGAGTGTCGCGTATGCAAAGAAAGAGTGTCACATCAACACTAACATTTTTGCCATTTTCAATGGGTGGAAAAGTCATGTGAAGGTAAGGCACAACAAATTCGAGGGTCCAATTTGAATGTGATGGGTATCGTGTAAAACAAGAATATGGCGTGTCAATATGGAAAATTAACTATGTAAATTGTGACTATATATTTTTCATTCCAATTATTTCCAACATTGACTGACAATTTTTATTAGACTTAAATCCCGTGCATTTCTTTTCCACAAATATTCGTATCGACCAGGAAAAGCTTTCACATAAAATTGAGATCACTGGAAAACATAGACCAGATCATACGCCTCACACAAAAGTAGAACATACTTAAAAAATACAAGAATAATAAAGAAATCAGGGGCACAAACTAAATTTTTGGAGTTGAGATGTTTTCAGGCCAAGCATTTAAAAAAAAAATTCTATGTTGAATATCAAGCAATTTTTTTAATTGTGGTTTATTCATTAACTATTTATCATTATAAAATTATATAGGTAATAGAGTTTTGATAAAAAACTAATTTTATTTTATGATTAAAAAATTAAATATGATTATATAGTAATTAAATTCAAGTTTCTAATATATTTAAAAAAAAATTGTTTGTGAATCTCATATATTAAAAAAAAAATCATACATAGAGTGGAAACATCATTTTTGTCCAAACTCATCCAAGGATTGGCAACAAAATTTCAAATTGCTTTGTTTTAATTTTTTCTTTAATTTTGCTAATGTTTATATTTATCCATATTGTAATAGAAAAGATTGTATATTCATGTCCTCTTCTTTTATGTTTTAGGCCTAATTTGATTAGGTTATCTTTTATGTATTGATTAGTATATGTCCTGACATAATTTTACATCGAATTTCAATGATTTTATCCCAATCTCATTTCATCTCCATGCATCTCAAAGGTATGAACATAATCAATAATCTCCACCATTAGTTGGCATGATTTTTTCATAGTCCACGAAGAATTGATATTATTACTTTTGATTTTAACAATGGATATTTATGAATTGTCAGTTTGATTTTAACTAAGTGTGACCCAAAATTTTCATTAAAAAAAAAACACAATTAAAACCAAAAGTAATCATATCAAATCTCCACCATTCATCATCCTAGATTACACCCACAAATGCATAATTCATGTAGGTCACTTGCATACATGCATATTTGAACCTAACAGTTTAAATTGGATTAGATAATTTCATTCCTTTTTTACCATTATTATTCAATTAAAGTCTAATTTATTCCACATTACAACCTAGGTTAGTGTTTGTAAGGACTAATTTCACTTCATTTAAATTATCATGAGATAATCAAAATAATATTTACATGAAAATATAATAGAAAGATCATGTAACATCCTAGTAAGGGCATCATTAGCTTGCAACATCATTCTAGGTGTCCTACATACTTGCTTAATGTCTTTAATCCTCATTCATTGCCATTAATTTAGTCTACTTAATGCACTATCTAATAAGAACATAACCCTTGCTTACTAAGTTCCTAGAAATGGTGTCTATAAATACCACCCTACTTGATTCATGTGGTACTAAAGAAGATTATGCACTAGTGTTTTGTTTATTTTGATGAATAATAGTTCGTGGCCGAATAATTGTATTAATAAAATGAAAATACATGAAAGTTTACAACCCAATTCAGTGTGGGAACTAGTAGGAAAGAATCGGGTGAAGAAAAGCTCCAGTCTTGCCCAAGGAAAAATAATTCCTGGAAATAATCAGGTAATACAATAAATGGCCAGATGCCAATATAGAAAATTACAATTGATAATTCCTATCGAGAACACCATACTCGTTCCATTGCTGATGGATGCATAATTTGACTACAATGGAGTCATATTCTACTCATATTGAGATGGTGTTGTTCTGAGTAAGACATGACGAAGACCTCCACCTGAATCCTACAGAGTCAGATTGTCAAAACAGAAACCACATTCTTCCTGCACACTATTAGGCTAGTTTGAATTGAGAATTACGAGCAACTGTAACCCAAAATTGATAAATTCCCATGTTTTGTCTTAATACCAACATTTCCATAGATTTCCACTATGAGAACATACCCAAAGATTTCAAGACAAGATAGATCAATATACTCTCAAACCTTCCTGACAAAAACTTACCGATGCATCGAAGATGAATCAAGGTAAGCAAGACCCAAAGCAAGATTTAGTTGCCAAATCTAAGTATCCATAGCATAACCCAGTCTAGGGTCGTGATAGTCATAGACAAATTTAGGAGACCTAGCCACGAAAAACTAATAAAGGAAGAGAGAATCCCAACCTACATCTACCTACAAGAACGAGGATATAGACACGTTTGAATTGGAAATTTAATTTAAATCATGGTTATAACCAACTTGGGTTAATTGTAGATTAATCATGATCTAATGATTGGGGGGTTAAATTTTAAATCTATTTTCAATTAATTTTATTAGACATGTGACTTCATTGTTTCCTTACAGTCATATAGATGTGAATTCTTTATTTCTGGAAATCTTATTTGCAAGTGATTTATGCATTTGATTGCTTTAAGAAAAGATTGCTCATTTAGGATCTTGTGTTATAGTAGCTACAATCAAGTTTAAATTTCGTTGCAATTTTGGTGAGTTGTCATTTGTCTTATGATGTATACCATCTTAGTTTGGTGTCGTTGTATAAACCCTGTGGATGTGAGCCATTGTGTGTTATGTTTCCAAATGGTCAATCCTGGGTTAGTGATGGTGAATCCTTCACCGGTTGTATGCCAGGATTAGATATGGCTATCAATTTCGCCATAGAGTTCTCATAGAGAGACCTTTCCTGTTAGTGTCCTAGGAGAGAGAGTGGCTTTCGAGCAGGGGCCACACCCGAAATGGTTGGCAGGATAACCCCTTGAAAGTCAGTTAATAAGTGATAACCTAATAATTGATTAGGGGGTGGGTAGTTATTAATTTAATTAAGATATTGTACCTAGCACATGGTTGAGTGCTTGTATAGGCTCAAGGTGTTGTGGGAAGGCCTAGAATGGCAGACCTATGACCTTGTCTTCATGAAAGGTTGGTAGGGTCTGCATGATGCTTAGATGGACCCGAGGGTTCAGGGGAGGTTACCAGGATAACCCAGGATGGGGGCCAGGACCTATGGAGACCTACCTAGGGTAACCATCTTACGCCATGTGATGACACTCTCTCTTTAGGGTCACTAGTGTCTTGTGAGTTGAGTCACTTGAGTTCTGCGGAGTCATGTGTACTATTGTTCTTGCCTTATTTCTTGCTTGAGGGTCTTCTGCTATCTCCTAGCACCGTTGGGTGGTTCCATTATGGGATCACATGGTCGGGTGGTAGTGCCACTTCCCATCGGATATCTTGGTCCTTACCTTCTTACGAGGATTGGCTTGTCTAGTGGTTCTTGATTCATGAATCTTGTATCAGCTCATGTTTGAGATTATTGTACAGTTGTGACCATGTGGTCATTCTATTATTAAACTTTGTAACCTTGGCATTGTAACCTATGTTCTTAATTCATTCTATTGAAGCTATGTAATTTATGGAATGTTGTAATTTGAAGTTTAATGGAATGTATGTTATTTCAGTTATCTTTCATCTTATGTATAAATGAATCATTGGAAGTATATATGTTGTAACTCTTTAAACCTATCTATTTGAAATCAGTTATGAGTTTGAGTTAATTAATCGTTATTGTTTTTCCCTAATTTAGATGGATAATTGGATTAACATTGTGTTGTAGTTCGAAGTAATCTTCATTGGTAACCCTTGAGGATGTCATTGTTAGACTTCTTCTTGTGTTATTATATGTGCAATATTATAATTAATGCACTTAATCTTTTAAAAAAAAATTATTTCACCCTTTAGTTGCCTTGTAGCATTGTATTCCTTTAGGGTTTCTGGCAGGGCATTACACATATATATAAAAGAGCTTGCAATCATAACGATATAGATGATCAATTTTTACTTTAGATTTATATATAAAAGGTTTATACACTGAGATGCACCCATATCAACAATGCAATGACCTTACACAATACAACAAGTAAGCAATAAATAAGAGATTTGAACCAGAGCAACCAAAGAAAGGATCAATGTTATTGGAATCAGTAAGGTAAAAATGAAGAAAGCATTCTGAGTTGTAGTCAAGGTCACAGTCAGAGTATCTTCTATTAATAAACTATTCACAAAGCAATCATCTTCATTGGAAAAGGCACAAGGTCATATCACATACAAAAAAGAGAAAAATCTATTAGATTGAGTTGCTTATGTGCAAGAACAAGTTAAAATAGTCAAAAGAGTAGTGTTCATTTTGCCATGATAGTCATTACCAACATATTGTCCAATATAATAAGGAGCAAGCCCAGCAAATGAGAGTGTCATAGCAGCTCTACATAATGGTTTTAATAGTCAATATACAAAAATTAATGTCATAATGACACTAACCAGTAGGACCTTTCACAACCAACTTTGAGGTACAAATGGTGATCATCAGATACAGAGCAGATTATCAACTACAAGAACAGTGAACTATACTTTTACAGTTGTAAAAGAAAGTCTTGAAATGATCTAAAAAGATGATATCATTTCATATTCAAAGGGGCAGCCATTATCGTTAAACCACAACACAAAGACAATGATCATTATCAGCTCTAGACATCTTCAAAATAATCATATAATGCAAGCTTAGGGCCGCCAATACCAGCCAGCATAAGAGAAGCCAAAGAATTAGAGATAAGAAGATATAGTTTCAGCTAAAGAAGGCGCTTAACTCGATAACCAATGCTTGCACTACCGAGACAAATGAAATGAAAGAGCCTTGTTTTTTGGTCATCATCAATACAACAGTTACTGACGTAATACATCATGGTAGAGTAGAGTTTAAAAAATAATCAGAGCGAAGGATGGCATGATAATAGGGGTTTATTAAAATCATAGAGCAATCACTGTCAAGAAATCATCAAAGCCAACATAAGGCACATCATGACGTTATGTATACACAGAGGACAATAAAACCCTACATAGGCAAATACATAGAAAATAACAGGACAACTACACTTTTTCTTTCAAAGAAAGTGGCTAAAAATAAAATATCTCATATCATGCATTGCACTTAGAAATCATGCAAAGAATGCTCAATGTTGGAGTCTCAATAGCAACCACAATCCAATTGAAGCCCTAGTTTCCATTCCCATAGTAGTGCATGGTGGCAGAACTCACTCCACAAATTGCAAAGTAAAATAATGCCATGTTTTTAGGGTTTTCCTATTTCTATTCACATGCCCTAATTTTATTTTTTAGAAAAAGGAAAATCACTCATACAAACAATTTCATGGCCAAGAATTAATTGAGGAAGCTTAAATTTAAAAATATTTATATGAGAATATTAAAATAGCTTTTATGAAGACAAGTAATAAATAAAAGTCTTAATAAAAGGTGTTTTAATATATTTTCATAGTTTAATTGCTTATTTTAATATAATATTATATAATATTATATAATATTATTATAATAATTATCTCAGTTATTATAATTAATTTAGATTAAAAATATTAAGAGAAAAGAATAAAGTTGCCTGCAGACTTTGCAACAAAAGAGGATATTTTTATCTAAGCTTCTTGATATCAGTTTGTGCATCCAATTTCAGAGGGGGCGGGACAGTTTTGTGGCTATATTTAACCAAATTCATGTAGATTGATAGTGGCAGTTCTACTTTCAGAGAGAGTTTTCTTTTTTTAGGGAGCTATATTTGGCAGTATACATCATGCAGCTTTTAGAGGGGAGTATTTTCTTTTTCAATTCTATATTTGGCACAACAGGGCATGCAGGTTCTTCAGATAGGGGTTTGCTTTTATAGGCCTATTTTGGGTAGTGTGGCAGTTCGTTTTTCAGCAGAGGAGTTACTTTTCCATGCAGCATCAGTTAGATGCTTCATTTGAGCATTCGAGCCTATTTTTGGTAGGATTATACATGAGTTTTTAAGGGTATTTTGGAAAAATTTGCCAAAGACTTTTTCTCATACAGATTTTTCTTTTAGGGTTTTTGAAGTAGATTTTTCTATTAGGGTTTTTTTGTGTGTTTATTTTATTCTACTATTTATCTATTTTACTCCTTTTTAATTTCTTCTTGCTTAAATTTTCTTTATTGTCTCATTGGTTTTTTTTCTTTAGTATATTTTGTATTTTATTTGTATGTTATTTTATTATTTGATTTCTTCATTTTTGTACTCTTGCACTAAGTATTCTATACAAGCTTTTAAAATACTCAAGTTTTTCTTTTTGATTTTTTTTTTTTGCTTTTCTTGTGTTAGTTTTTAGGTTCCCTCTTCTTGTTTATTTTTTTTCAATTGTTTTCTATTCTTTTTATCTATTTTCATTCTTATTTTAACTATTCTCTTATTTTATATTTTTATATTAAGCTACCACTTTTCATTTATTTGTTCATTTACCAATTTTATTATATTGTATGTTCTATTTTTAATATTTTTTTCTATTCTTGTATTTATTTTACTAGATTATAAAATTATTGTAATTTTTTCGTTTTTCCTTTTTATTTCTTGCTTTATGAGTTTTCTTTTTCTTTTTATTTATATACTGTTCTCTAGCTATATTGTAATCATTGTATGTGTTTTGTATCTTAATTTTTCATTTTTATTCACTTACATTGTATCATTTATTTATTTATTGTTCTCTTTAATATTTTCCATTCCTATATGTTTTAGTATTTTCTTTTGTTATAGCATTTAAATTCAATTAGAATATTTTGAATTTATATTTGATTTCTATTTTTTCTTATATATTATTTATGATTTTAGATTTTATGTGTTCCTGGTTTCTTGTGCCACCCATACCCTCTCTCTACTCCCCCACCCACCCTCTCTTCTTTTTAATCTTTGGGTCTACAACAATGTTCATTTCTTCTCCTCTAACATTCCTCATCCTAATGATGGATAATGTAGTGTGATTTGAAACTTTAATGCAAAAAAACTATCACATAATCAAACCAAAAAAAAGAATAAAAATTCTATGAGCTTCATGCAACATTTGTAATTATTCTTCTTAATGAACACACAACATGCTTTATATTTTAATACTTATTATCACACAACATTTTAAAATATCACACAACACTTTAAAAATGTTTTTGGAGCCATTACATAATTGGTCATGTATTTTCATATTGAGACACTAGAATTCTAAGCATCAAAAGGTGAAGTCTTACACATGGAAGCCTAACAATTTAAATTTCCATAATGATCTTTTTCTTCATTAGCATGTACATAATATATATAAATGTACACCTATACCATAATAAAATAATTGTGATCATGTACTTAGACATAGATAAATATAGGAAATATAGGATGAAATACAAACATTTATCTTCTTTGAGAGTATACAATGAACACAACATGTAGATTAATAAAATAGTTTATTGTATTTTTTAAGTTCTCCTTAATATAAAAAATTGTCTCTAGATTGCTTCCACATTCATGTCACATTTACATTCTTTTTTAGATTATTATCTCTTGGACCACCTAAGATCTAGATCATTTGTCACGAACCCTATTTTTCCACAATTATTTAATTAAGAAAATAATGTTTATTTTACGCAAATGAAGTTGAAATGAAATGAAAATGGAATTGTTAATGAAATAAGATAGGAGATTGGATGCACTAAAATGATATATATACAACTGAATGATCAGTAATAATTTTTATTGTAAAATTGTGATCATCATTGCTAATGAGCAATTGAGTGTAAGTGAATGCAGGAACAAGATAACGCGAATGAAGGTGAGAACATGGTTTAGGTAGAGTTGTCCTAGCTCATGGACTTGGCTAGAATAGATGGAATATCTCACACACCATAGTAGAAAAGTTATGTATATACAATTATGATATCATTGATGCATGATTTTGAAATAAGAATGAAATTTTATGAGTAAATGTCAATTGTTAAATTTATTTCCTGTATGAGGGTGAAAAGTAGTTAAATATTTTGAATAAGAGTTAGTGACTTAACAATTTAACATTATTTATAAAGGATGATTTAATGTCCCTTGTATAAGAGAATGTACTTTTATTAGATAAACATGACTATTCAAAGTAATGTATTTATGAACATACATTTGCAAAATTAAGATTATATATATGATTTCTAATAAATATTTTTACATTATACTTTCTTTAATATAAACATGTAATATATAAAATTAGTCATTTATTATATATATATATATATATATAATATTATAAAAGGTGGCGAGTCAAAATCTCAGGATAGTAAGGAACCGATGAACGGTGGTCGACCTGGCATGACAACTCATGGTAAATCAGCAGACGTGGGTTGGTAGGTCAATACCCATCGACATAGTCAAACATGGTGATGAGCTTAAAATATGCTCATAATTTGGATGTTATGATAAACTTTTAAATGCCTTTACTTTTGTTATTTCATGGATGTTCAAACTTTGTGAAACCTTTTTGGGATATCCTGTAGCAAGATACTTTTATATTCCTGCAGCTCTTTGTGTTGACTTGATTGCATTTATTGCCCCGTTGACCCCCTAAAATGACTGGTGTATCGTATACAGTTTTTGAATGATGAAGTAAATCTAAAATGTGTGATTAATGAATAGATATCGTGTATGTGCCATACACCTTTTCTGTTGCCTGTTACCTTTTGTTTCATAGGTTGTTGAAGAACGATCGAGTCAAGCGCAGCCAATCTCGGCCTTGCAGTAAAGTCCATTTCCTACACGACTTCGAGGAAGCTCCGGCAAAGACTCTTTGACTGAAATCGTGGGAAAGAATTTTAATGACAAAGAGTGGAGCGCTAGATTCTCTCTGGATTGGGTTGAACGCATAAATTCATTTATGAAGTTTGTTCCTTGATTCGAGGATATGTTTTACTTCCACGTCTTTCTTTGATGGGGTTAGTTAGTTAGTTGCTCTCTTGTTTTTAAATAAAGCTTCTCCTCCTGCGTGAGAGAAGAGGAAGAGAAGGATAGAATAAGAATAGTAGATGTCATGTAAGAATCAATATGATAATGAAAGACAGAATCTGTTTAACCAAAAGCAGAGTTTGTTGTTAGTTTCCATATCAACAAAACAATGTATATCATTCTGTTTTTATGAATAAAGTTCAATGAAGTTCTGAGTTTAGCATCTGTGTAATCAGGAGATGCTTGCTAAGGGGGCCCACTTAGTAGGTATCTGTAGCTAGTTAGTTAGTTGTTCTTTCCTGTTAAGCTTCAGTTTGCTTTCATCTTTAAATTTTTTATACAAACTCAGCTTTACATTGCTCCTACAACACAAGGAATCCATCACTATGTCTATTCCTGCAGCATAAGGCCAGTTCATAGTTTGTGTTTCAGTTGTAGTTATTATGGTTTCTGTTGTAATCAAATCATAGTTGAGTTAAAAAGCTTTGCATTACCTTCCTGTAGCATAGGTAGGATTTCTTTTCAGTATGTATTTCCACTAAGATTTGACCAAAATAAGTTCCTAGTACATATATTTTTCTGCGCCATTTAAAGTATACGTCCCCTAGTTTGACAAGTAAATGAACGTTTATAGAGAGAGATACTGGTCACTTGTTGGAATGCCCAATTCCTAGGAAAGGTTTTACTGTGATTTTCATATCCTTTTGTGGGAGCGACCATCATTTTTGGCACCGTTGCCGAGGATGGCATCTAGCTAGGAGTTTATTAGAAGTCATTTTTGGCATTAGTTTAGCTTGTTAGTAAAATTTCTAGATTCTTCAAGCCACTATTCATTATATTGCATGCATAGAAGAAGAAGAGACGCCCTGGGAAGGTTCCTCCCTAAAAATATATTTATTCAACAACCATTTGACCCAGCTGACAACGAACCTGAGGAAAATCCATTCGCTTTGTTATTTCAGCAACCAAACATGGCAAATAATCCACCTCCTACATTTGAGTTTCCTGTTGTTCTCCAGGGAGATACTGACAATCTTAAAAACATTCCCTCTTCTTTGCTTCCAAAGTTTTATGGAGAGGACCCAGAAACCTTTCTATTTGAACTTGATGTCCTCTGTCCCAGTTATGACTACAACACAGACGCTCATAAATTGAAGTTATTCCCTTCCACCTTGAAGGAAGGAGCTCTCAGATGGTTCATGAGTCTGGGAAGAGGTGTAGTTGATAGTTGGGAGGTCATGCAGACAAAATTCCTTGAAAAGTATAAGGAATATTGTAAGAGCGCTAGCAAGGGTGATGATATATTCCGAATTCAGCAGAAGGAGGATGAAAGTCTAGAAGATTACATTTCCAGATTCTTGTTTGCACTATAGAGGAACTCAAACCATACTCTCAACGAGGACTCTCAGAAACTGCTGTTTCTAAAAGGAATCAGTGATGCTTGTATAGATGCCCTGGACCTGATAGGAGGAGGTGATATAACCCAGGTGCCTTGGGATGATATAAAGAAAATATGTCTTAACTACTCTCGAGCAATAGTTAAGAAAGGTAGAGGTCATCATGCTACAATAGGGAAGTCTTCTTCTGGTGGAGTTTCCCGATTAGAGATAACAAATTTGCTATCTGACTTCAAGCAGGACATCATTAATAATATGGCTACGCAACTGGACACTATGCAAGCTCAAAAGAAACATGAGGAGGCGGATGCAGTTTTGGCTGAGTTCTGTTCATACTGCAGACAAAAGAAGCGTGACTGCAGATGCAAGATGGTGGCTAATTTGGAAGCTAAACAACTACCTACTGACTTTAAGCAAGTAGAAGGAGATGATGATCACATGTTCTTTGTTGCACAAAGGAGACCATGGGCCCAAAGACAAGGTATGCCTCAAGACCCTTTAACTTTTGGTAATTCTTATTCTAGATATAATAACCAATGGCAACATGCATATGGACCACCACCATCCTGGAATCCACCTCAACCAAATTGGCCTAATTATCAGAACCAGCAATGGCAATCCCCTCAAGGAGGATGGCAGCAGCCACAGGGGCAATGGACCCCACCTTCAGGAAATTGGCAGCAAAATTCTCAATGGTGAGGCCCTCAACAATGGCAAAACCAGTCCTCTGGATTCCTGCAGCTTCCACAACCCCAACCACAAGCCCTTATGCCACCTCCTGCAGTAACTGCCACAAATCCCAGACCTCCAAAACAAATGCCTATGCCTGCCTAGCCAATGCCCAATCCCAATAATAAGCCTCAGCAGCCTACGTATCTTGCTGAAGCCAACCAATATCAAGCTTATGCCTTAAACATTAATGACATCCATTTGAGGTCTGGAACTACTTTACCTGCTCCAAAACTGCCTTGGATTACTGAAATATCAGATCCTCCCCATGAAGAACCTACTACACATGTTGTTCCTACTGAGCACATGCCCATAACAGATACCGTTCCTAAAGAGCCTATTCTGCAAAATCAAGATAACTCACCTTTTCCTCAAAGGTTGCAAAGTATTGCATATAACCCATGGAACAACCCACTTTTGACATTATGGATCAGCTCAAAAATGTGCAGATTCAAATTCCTTTATTTCAGGCTATTAAAGATATTCCTATTTTTAGAAAAGCTATTAAAGAAGCCTGTTTAAAGAAGCCTGGATGAAAGAAAAAGGACCCTCAAACAATTCATGTCTTAGGGAAATTGGCTGATATAATGTTGGGAAATGTAGTTATTCCAAAGTATATTGACCCTGGAAGTCCTGTAGTGTAGATAAATGTAAATGGCCAAGTTGTAAAAAATATTTTGATTGATTTAGGTGCTGCCATTAATGTTATGACAAAGTATACTATGGACTCCCTGAACATTTCAAACATTAGGTCTACACCCATAGTCCTGCAGCTTGCAGACAGCTCCACAGTTAAACTTGCTGGGATAGTAGAAGATGTAATTGTCATTCTTGAATCTTGGGAGTATCCTACTGATTTCACAATATTATCAGTTAAGGCAACTTTAGGAGGGTATCTAGTTATTCTTGGTAGACCATGGTTAGCAATTGCTGATGCTTTTATAGGATGTCGTTCTAGAGATATGACCATTTCTGATGGGCAGTGCACAAAGAAATTGGCTCTGTATCCTCCTGCTAGACCTCAGCCAGATTTGTCCCAACCTATTTGGCCAGATGTGGGGGAGGAAATTGAAGAAGCCAATTCTTTGGCTCAATTAATGATGATTCAAAATGACCCATTCTCACAACTTCAGAGTGAAGATGCCTTACTGTTTCAAATTCTACAAAACAACTTTGATAAAGGTGGTTCATCTAGTCCAAATGATACTCATTTACAATGTTTCCTGCAGCAACCAGATTTTGAAAGTTCACTGCCTAAACCTCCAGCGATTTTTCATAATTTGCTTCCACAAGAGATACAAACATTACCTGTATACTCTATGAGTAATCTCACGGAGTGGATAGAATTGTCTCAAGGTCATTGTTTGAATATCAATAACAAGTTGTCACAGTCTCAACAAGCTGATCTATTAAAAATGCTACAAGAACAGCATAAAGCTTTTGCATGGGAGTATGGGGACATGCAAGGAATAGATCCTCGAAATTGTACTCATAGGATATATATCAAAGAAGATTGTTCACCAATTAGACAACCTCAAAGAAGAGTAAATCCAGCACTTAGGGAAATAGTTAAAAGTGAGCTTCAAAAGTTGCTTGATGCTGGTTTTATTTATCCAATCTCTTATAGTCAATGGGTTTCTCCCTTAGTCATTGTTCCCAAGAAAGGTGGAAAATGGAAAGTATGTGTAGATTACAGAGAATTGAACAGTGCCACTAAAAAAGATCACTTTCCATTACCTTTTGTAGATCAAGTATTAGACTCACTGTCTGGCAAAAGATATTTTTCTTTTTTGGATGGTTACAGTGGGTACAATCAGATAATAATAGCCCCTGAAGATCAAGATAAGACCACTTTTACCTGTCCATGGGGAACATTTGCTTATTCGGTCTTGCCTTTTGGCCTATGCAATGCGCCAGCAACATTTCAAAGAGCAGTAATTAGTATTTTTGCTAATATATCTCATGAATGTATGGAGATTTACATGGATGATTTCACTGCCTATGGAGTCACATTTGAAGAAGCATTGGTAAATTTAGAAAAAGTATTGAAAAGATGTAGAAAGCAAAATTTGTCTCTAAACAGTGAGAAGTGTTTTCTAATGATGGAAGAAGGTATTGTTCTAGGTCATCATGTTTCAAAAAATGGAATTCAGGTTGACCCTGCTAAAATTGAAGTAATTCAGAATTTACAAACTCCTGCAAAATAGAAAGATGTCAGAAGCTTTCTTGGTCATGCAGGGTATTATAGAAGGTTTATAAAAGACTTCAGTAAAATTGCCAGTCCACTTTATGCTTTGTTAACAAAGGATTCCCAATTTGAGTGGACAGAGGCTTGTGAAAAATCCTTCCTACAATTAAAGGACTTGCTTACTAAAGCCCCTGTTCTTCAAGGTCCAAAATGGAATTTGCCTTTTCACATACATGCTGATGCTTCTGACTTTGGCATAGGAGCAGTTCTGAATCAAAAAGAAAATTCAGTTGAACATGCTATTTACTTTATTAGCAAGAACCTTCAAGGTCCTTAGCTCAACTATACTGTCACAGAAAAGGAGTTGCTTACAGTAGTATATGCTTTGAATAAATTTAGACATTATGTCATAGGTTATCAGATATTCATCCATATTGACCATGCAACAATCAAACATCTGACGAACAAACCTACCATTTCTGGTAGGTTGGCACGTTGGCTCCTATTGTTACAAGAATTTGACATTTCCATAATTGACAAACCAGGGACAGCTAATGTTGTAGCTGACTTTTTATCAAGACTCCAATCAGCTGCACTTGTTGAAGATGAGATCATTGATGATAGGTTCCCAGATGAACACTTGTTTTCTATCGCTGCACATATACCCTGGTATGTAGACATTGCCAATTATCTAGCAGCAAACAGAATACCAGACTACTTTTTTCCAAAAGAAAAGAAATTGTTAATAGAGAAAAGTTTTAACTTTTTCTGGATTGCAAATAGTTTGTTTTATACTGGACCTGATCAGGTAATGCAAAGATGTGTAAGAGAAGATGAAACTTATGACATATTGCATGCTTGCCATGATGAACCATGTGGAGGACATTTTGTAGCAAAAAGAACATCAATGAAAGTTCTTACAATAGGGTACTACTAGCCAACATTACATAAGGATGTTGTGGCCTATACAAGAAAATGTGACAAATACCAGCGTATGGGAAGACCAACTAAGTCCGATGAAATGCCACTATATCCACAGCTAATAGTCACCCCTTTTGATAAATGGGGGATGGATTTTGTAGGGCCAATTGATCCACCATCAAATGGAAAGTCATACATTCTAGTTTGCACGGACTATGTAACAAAATGGGTCGAGGTAACAGCTATGACTCATGCTCGAGATAACAAAGTTGTTGAGTTTCTGTATGAACAAATTTTCACAAGATTTGGGATTCCTAGAGAGCTTGTAACTGATCAAGGAGCTCAGTTTACGTCTAATCTGATCACTGCACTAATGAATGACTATAAAATCAAACATAGGAAGTCCAGCCCTTATCACCCTCAAGCCAATGGTCAGGCAGAGGTAACAAATAGAGAAATTGAGGCGATCTTCACAAAGACAGTACAGATACATAGAAAAGATTGGAGCAATAGACTTCTTGAAGCAGTTTGGGCTTACAGAACTCCATAGAAAACAACCACTGGGTTTACACCTTTTGAGCTGCTTTATGGGAAAATAGCCATGTTACCCATAGAATTTGAACACAAAACTTTGAGGACAGCTCTTGAACTCAATATAGACATATCTGAAGCACAGAAGGACCGTCTCCTACAACTAAATGCTTTGGACAAAATGAGAAAAGCCGCCCTGCAACATATAGAAGCAATCCAACAACAAAAGAAGAAATGGCATGATCAGCACATCAAAACCAGGAAATTTTCTACTAGAGATTGGGGTCTGTTATATGATTCCAGATATCAAGAAAACCAAGGTAAGCTCACAACACGCTGGCTTGGCCCCTATGAAGTTGAAAATGTGTTCCACAATGGAGCTGTACAACTGGTAACAACAAACCCAGTCCGCTTCAAATTGTTAGTGAATGGCCACCGACTCCGGTTATACCACAAACCAGTCTCCAAGGAAGAATTCATGCAGTAGTTCGTTCAGGTTCCTCCCACTACTCTTCCTGTAGCCGAAGGCTTTTGCCTTTCTCCTGCAGCGTTACCGTAATTTTCAAAAAGCATGCCCATAATAAAGGTTTTCTTTTTACAAAAGGAAACCCTTTTCTCCATCATCATTTATCGCCCCCATTTCACTTCTTTAACTTTCGTCCATTCATTTCATTTGTTCATTTCATCCGCCCATTTCACCCATCCACGTCATCCATCCGCATCAGACTTAATTAAGATATCTTTCCCACTTGTCAATCCATGCAGATGCCATCATATTTCTTCACACGTACGTGCAATTATCAAAGGTACGTCATATCTTTTCTTATTGCATATTTAATTTATTTTATTCTATTCATTTACTACTATGCATGTACCGGTCATTATTACCTGAACTTCTACCTACTCTTTACGACATGTGAGGACACATGTCATACTTTAAGTAGGGGGCAGGGTAATCTGTCTTTTAAAACCTGTCTTTTCGCCGCAGCCATAACTATAAAATAATCTTTCTTTAATACTTTTCTGGTACTTTCCAACTATGATCGCATGTCTTTCTTTATTGCATAATCACGATTAAGACTGCTTGTTCAAAAAAGTTTATTTTTGGAAAAGAAAGAAAGAAATGTGACGGCACGAAAGAGGAAAAAAAAACCAGAACAGAAAGGGAAGCAGAGAATTTGAATCTTCAGCAAGGAATCGAGTTCAGCTAAAGGAAAACTGCAAACATGGGTGGTCAGTTGGTGCCACATGAGCCTATAGCTCATGAAATGTTATTGCAAAATCCGCAAACAGTCCACGCATTCAACCTCTTTGGATGGTTAAATTATTTCTTGAGCTTAAATGATTTTGATGAGGAGGCTGTTGTAGAATTTCTGAGAACCCTTTCTAAAGGGGAAGCCACCGTATGGGGTCTAACTGTTGTTGCAACTAAAAACAGAATTGCAGAAGTAACTGGGCTTCCAGCCATTGGAGAAAACTTTTTTTCAGACGCTGCAGCTGCAAGGGCTGAGTTTTCAATGCCTACTGATGGACCTCTGGAAGTCTCCAAGCAGGGATGCAAGCGCGTATCGTTGCCTCCTCCTTATTCAGAGTATGCTACTTACATAATCAGGTATTTGACCTATGAAGGCCATTTTTCCTATCTGCATTCTCATCATTTTAAATTATTGAGCCATATGAGGCATGGGTTAGTTATAAATGTTTCGAATTTCTTGTTAAAATTTTTAGAACATAATGCCCACGGAACTCAATAGGGGAAAGATAATTCTGTCACTCATCATGGCCTTATTAAATTACTGATTGAGCGCTCTTTAGGGGATGTCTCATCTCTCTCCTGGCAACAATTTGTTGCCCAAAAGAGTTTGCAAATTCCACAATCCCCCAGGGTACTTACCCCATGGCCTCAGAAAAAGAAGAAAGAAAGTGCATCTACCAGTAAAACAGGGCAAGAGTCATCTACTCCTGTAGCACCTGGTCCTGCAGATTTCGCACCTGAATCCTCTGCTAGGGTACAAACTAGGTCTGCCACTAGGAGTGAGAAGGGAAAAACAAAGGCAGAAGGGTCCCCAGAATCTGACCCTCGTTCTTGGAAAAGGCAATGCCCTTCTCCTACAACACCTTCCCCTGTAGCTGTTTCTCCTACAACAACGCCTGTTGCTATTTCTAGTTCACCATCATCCTCTAGTAGGGCAAAGCACTCTAAACAAACAAGGAAGAGGAAAGCTACCGGAACACCTCCTGCAGCCGCATCAGTGCCAAGAAGGGTTTCCGCAAGGAAACAATCTAAGACCTCCCCTGTTTCACTGCAACCAGAGGTAATTGTAATTTCAGAAGGGTCTGTTGAGTCCGAATTTAATGTTTCTCAGAATGTGTCCGAAAATGCTGCCCAGAGTTTGTTTGTTCTTGAAGAGAAAGAAGTTGAGACAAAAGAAACAGGGCATAATAAGCAAGGGTTACCAAATCTTGATGATTTGGCTACTGCTGCTATGCAATTTTTGGAGGAAGCACGGACTTCTCCACCATAGGAACAAGAAGAATTTATCTTGTAGCAAGAGCAATAACAGACTGAACAATTGTATGTGCCTAGTGAAATTGTATCTCATCCTGCAGTTTGTAAAGCCATTGTTGTGTATAAGAGAACGTTTTTAATGGAATTCGGGGAATATGTTAAAGCTAATTGGGAAATAGTTACATTGCAAACCTTGACTTTCTGATACATAGCCCAGACTATCATGCAGCAAAGTCTATGGGAAATAGAAAAGAAGAAATTGAAAAAGAAAATTGAAAGTCAGAAGCAGGAAATTGCTGAGTTGAAAGTAAAAATGGACGAAATGTTGAAAGTAACTGGTCAGATTATGGAATGTAGACCTCCACCCAGAGTTTATGCTTTGTGCCTTAAAGAACAGTTTTTATGGTTCCAATTGATGAGAATTTTTAGAAACCAAGATCCTATATTTCATACTGCCAAAGAATTCTATGAAGCATACCAGGCAGCCCCTAACTGATTAAGGAATTCTCTCTGTGAATTCTATTTGCATGGATTTTTAATACCATTTGAAACAGAATGGAATCCTCTTCTATATATTGGTGATATTCATTTAAGAGCATTTATGTCATGGGCAGCAAATGAGGCAAATTATGGCAGGCAGTGGGAAATATATGAGGAAGCTGAGAAAATAGAGTCTGTTCCATTACGATCTCATAGTTCAAACCCTTATGCAATGTTGAAAGATTGGTTTACTCTAACATATGGTATTAATACTGTTTCAGCAAGAGAGAAAATATTTGATATCAGAAAACAAGTTTATGATGAATTCCAGGCACAACAATATTCATTTTGGAAATTGGCATTCACCAGAAGTGAGAAAAGATGGGAGAGGTTAACTGTTGGGTTAACAAAGTCAGAACTGCATGGTCCCTTAAATTTCATAGTAGCTTTCAAATGAACCAGCAGATATATTCAATTGGGATTTCAAACAAGATTTGAACTGTGGTTGCCGTTGACATTCAGACACCCTGTGCTAATGTGGCCACTTTATCCTCACCAGACTACAAATCTTAACAATGAATTAGAAGACCAAAGGTATGAAAAATGTTAGGATTTCAGAGGATTTTATTACAAGTTTAAAAATCCATTTCAGAGTCATGTAGCAACCACCGACTTCAGAGAAACCAGCAAGAAAGTTAATGCTGGAAGACCAGCATTGGGCTAAGTAGGGGGCAGTGATGAGCTTAAAATATGCTCATAATTTGGATGTTATGATAAACTTTTAAATGCCTTTACTTTTGTTATTTCATGGATGTTCAGACTTTGTGAAACCTTTTTGGGATATCCTGTAGCAAGATACTTTTATATTCCTGCAGCTCTTTGTGTTGACTTGATTGCATTTATTGCCCCATTGACCCCCTAAAATGACTGGTATATCGTATACAGTTTTTGAATGATGAAGTAAATCTAAAATGTGTGATTAATGAATAGATATCGTGTATGTGCCATACACCTTTTCTGTTGCCTGTTACCTTTTGTTTTGCAGGTTGTTGAAGAACGATCGAGTCAAGCGTAGCCAATCTCGGCCTTGCAGTAAAGTCCATTTCTTGCACGACTTCGAGGAAGCTCCGGCGAAGACTCTTTGACCGAAATCGTGGGAAAAAATTTTAATGACAAAGAGTGGAGTGCTAGATTCTCTCTAGATCGGGTTGAATGCATAAATTCATTTATGCAGCTTGTTCCTTGATTCGAGGATATGTTTTACTTCCACGTCTTTCTTTGATGGGGTTAGTTAGTTAGTTGCTCTCTTGTTTTTAAATAAAGCTTCTTGTCCTGCATGAGAGAAGAGGAAGAGAAGGATAGAATAAGAATAGTAGATGTCATGTAAGAATCAATATGATAATGAAAGACAGAATCTGTTTAACCAAAAGCAGAGTTTGTTGTTAGTTTCCATATCAACAAAACAATATATATCATTATGTTTTTATGAATAAAGTTCAATGAAGTTCTGAGTTTAGCATTTGCGTAATCAGGAGATGCTTGCTAAGGGGGCCCACTTAGTAGGTATCTGTAGCTAGTTAGTTAGTTGTTCTTTCCTGTTAAGCTTCAATTTGCTTTCATCTTTAAAGTTTTTATACAAACTCTGCTTTACATTGCTCCTGCAGCACAAGGAATCCATCCTTGTGTCTGTTCCTGCAGCATAAGGCCAGTTCATAGTTTGTGTTTCAGTTGTAGTTATTATGGTTTCTGTCGTAATCAAATCATAGTTGAGTTAAAAAGCTTTGCATTACCTTCCTGTAGCGTAGGTAGGATTTCTTTTCAGTATGTATTTCCGCTAAGATTTGACCAAAATAAGTTCCTAGTGCATATATTTTGCTACACCATTTAAAGTATACGTCCCCTGGTTTGACAAGTAAATGAACATCTACAAAGAGAGATACTGGTCACCTGTTGGAATGCCCAATTCCTAGGAAAGGTTTTACTGTGATTTTCATATCCTTTTTTGGGCATGACCATCACATGGTAGAGATGTGGCAAAGATGGCAATGAACCTGCACTTGACAAACACTAAAGTGCTTGAGAGAAAATTAAAATGTGCATGCTATCAATAGGTAGAGGAAGTCGATAATCTTGTAACTGTGTCATCTTCCAAACAACGGAGGTTTGCATTAATATCTAGCACTTGTTGTTAAGCCAAACCTTAGCTAAGTGAAGATAGTTCGACATAGAGTACAGGTGATCAGGTTTATTAAATATTTGAAACAATAGTTGCAGAGCTTAGTCGACATGTATACAACCCCTAAGAGTTCTAAACCACTTAGAAATGAAATTGTTCAATGACCAACAGTTGTTGTGTAGAGATGGCTAAGAAAACGCAAAAATATTAGCAGCCAATGTAGGATGAAAATAGAATAAATAATAGTGGAGGCTCAATAGAAGGAATGACAAGAACGACGACAACAAGAAGAATAGAGAAGAAAGAATAGAGAAAGAGAAAGATGCATGATTAGAATAGTTATAGAGAATAGTATTGTTAGAGGATCAACAGATAGAGAAGAGTAGGGCAAGAAGAAGGTTATAGAAGAGTTTAGAAGGAGAGACATAGAAATCAAAGGGTGTGGGAATGGAATGTAGAAGAGAAAGTATTAGAGATTTAGGAGTATTATGACCAGTCGTGAAATATTGGTGATGATCATCTTAGATTTAGCATCAAAAATCAGAGAAAAGAGTCGAATACCAGAACAAGGAAGAGTAGCAGACACGCTAGAGGAAAAATGACCTTCTTGAGAAATTGGTGAAATTGAAAGAAGACAATAATACAGCGAGTAGAGATCATATACAACGATAATATCACTTAGTGGTAGGTTCTATTCTAGAAAATTTTGTTGTAGAGATCTAAAGAGAAAATGTTATATTTTGATTAGACTTAGATGATAATCAAATGAAATAATTGGAGTCATAGTTTTTAGATTTTTTATTATGAGAATTCTATCGAATGAAATCGAAATACGTTCTTTAGAAAATTATGTTCTATACATAAATGTATTAAGGAAATATATTCTTAAAGATTGTTGATAAACATAAGTGTAATTCATAGATATTAGACCACCAAACCCTCTAGAAATTGAGTAAGAGGATAGAGTAATTGTGCATAGAAATCTTGAAATTTGAACCACAAAGAAGATGAAATACTAGGGTAAAGAATTATTAAGAATTGAAGCTTATTTTGAATTTGTGAAGAAAAGAGTTATACTTCTGAATTTGATCCTTACATTAGAAGTTATGAGGATTATTTGGTATATCGTTTGAAGAAGCCATATAGGTATGTGCATTATGGAATGTCGTCTTACTTAATACTCATAGAATATTTACTAAATTCAGTTAGTTGAATTCATAAATCATGAAAAGTCACATATTAGTATTAAATGAAATATGGTATTTGAGAAAAGAGGTAGACAAACCAAAGCACATGGAAAGATAGAGAGCTTAGATGATATAAACATAGAAATTCTAAGCCATAAGAAATAGAATGCAAGTTAATGTTTACGCTATTTAAATGTTTTCATAATTGAATAAAAGAATGTGTAATCATTTTTATTCACTTTTTATGTAAAGATACATAAATGTGTTACACCGTCTTAATATTTAATTCTTGTCTTTAAATTGCTGGAAAGATAGAAGCGAAAGATCATTTTATTTTCAGATATATATATTTTTTTATCCATGAAAGATTGCTTCATGTCAGATAGGATTGGTTGTAACAAAAGATTGATTCTTTTTATTCAATGAAAGATTGTCTTCTTTAACATTGTATTTTTATCTTACGAGAAATAGGAAGCTAGAATTGAAAAATGAAAGATTGTCTTTTGTATATATTTATTCTAGATTCATATGAACAAAGCTACATAGGCTTGTGTTTTTGGAAAGTTACCTTCCGAGACAGGTGCCAAATGTGGAATTATATAGAGAATAGTTTTCTTTTCCAAACTATATTTTATTGCTATGCATGGCATTATACTCGGCCAAGTAACTTATTGACCATTGAAATAGATGGATTTATTTATGTTATCTACCATATCCTTGATTGATCTTGCTTGTTTCTTCTTAATGGAATTAGAAAATTGAAAATGCATGTATCATCTAGGCACACACCAGATTCCGTCTTGTCTATCGAATTCTTTTGCTAAGAAATTCGTGCAGGGTC